>NC_137917.1:614177-859177 GCF_963457725.1 Sprattus sprattus | reverse complement strand
GATCTCCTTTATGAAGAAATCCCCCTTAACCTTGGTGGGGGTTACATCTTGCCTATTTGCTTTTTTTTCTTCAGTGTTTTTTTTTTAATCCTCTTTCCAGGATTTACCTTTCCGTTGAGCGTTTGTCGAGCAGTGTTGTCTTGGCAGGAGCTCTGTTGATTTTCCTTGGGGCTGTAGCGTGTGATCTTCCCTGTGGAACAACACACTGAATCTATGCTCTAAATACAGAGCACTTCAAACATAAGTGCCCCCCTCCCCCTTCACACACACACACAAACACCTAAAGATGTAGACACAAACACCACTCCACAGCGCCCCGCTCCCTGTCTGCCATTGATGAGCTCATAACTAACGTGCCTCATTGTTCAAACCCTCTGCTGGGCTGGCTATCATTGAGCTGTGTGCATACGGTGTTGTTCCTCTTGAGGAAACTGCTGATGCTGTGAGAACAGGCTCATCAGACTGAATGGATCCACTAATAATGGACTCACACAAGCACTGGCACTAAGACAGCTTCTGTGCAGGGGGGCCCAAACAAAGCTTGTACCTTCAGGCTGATGGAGAGAGAGATATCGGAATGAAGAGGACTCCCCCGGTACCACACAGCGATCATTTTCCCGATTCAAACTATTCATACTTGAAAGATGTGTGTGTACGTGTGTGTGTGTGTATCTGTATAGAAGAGAGAATGTGTGTATTTGTCTTGGGCATGTGTTTGTGTATTTGTATCTATGGAAGAAATAAGCTCTGGGTGAGACGGTGTCTGCTTCAGCCTCATGGAGAGTATCAGGAGTGATACAGTAAAAAACCTATTTCCTTAAACATCTATTTTTACAATCCACAAGAATTTGAGAAGAGTGAAGAGTGAGATGGACATTACATTTCAAGAGAAATATCGGAACATAACTACTGTTTGCAGGCTAAATGCAATCTACATGGAACCCAGTAAATATTTAATTGTTGTGTGTCACACAATATGTTTAGACCTATCTATTACTATTACTGTTCAAGAGTCTCCCTAAGAGTCTCCTCAAAGGTTTTCTGTAACAATGCAGCATTCTCAGCATTGGAGGCGTAGTGGACTAATTCTGGAGCAGAAAGGCTGAGATTGGCTTCTTGCTCATCCCAAACGTCTGTACTTCTCTAATTTGATTAACGACTGCAACCAATTAACAGAATCCACATTTCACAGTGCGATGCACAGACAGCCTGGATGTCATCCACACCTACTGCTGATTAGCGTGATTACAACTCAAATTCCCATCAGCAGTTCCCCAGTATGTGTGAAGCCAGTGGATACTGTTGCTTACCTTTCCATCATTAACGTCAGAACAGCAGAGAAAGTGCCACGGACGGAGAGATTATTCAAAAGCATCACAGTGCAATGTTTACAGTCCCTCTGTTTTTACATCACATGGACATATTAAACAATGTTTTAATCCAAATAGATCATACAAACCCATTTTCTAATTTGTTACAGGGAATGTTAATAAATGCAATTTACTTGTGAAGATGTGGGGAATTTCCATTTGTAAAGTACATATTGTGAGTAAAATGGTCTATGTACTGCAAGATATGTTCAGCTTTAATCAGATAATCACATAAGAATGGAACAGATGTTATAACTCTTAAAAGGATGTGTGAATCATCAGAATGCTCTCGAGTAGAAGCTGATGAAATAGAGCATCGGTTTATCTATTCTCTAATATTTTATGTTTGAGTGTTTCTTTTGCTTGATCTGAAAGAAATGCAAACTGTGTTAAGCACTACTTAAGTCATGTGTCAATATCTCAAGGTAGTTGCATGGTTACAGTGGCCTATTGTACACACTGTGAATATGGTCTCATGTGGCTTAGCTGGTTGAGCATCAAATCAGCAATCCTAAGGTCGCAGGTTCAGATAATCACACTGTTGAATATCGTCTCATGTGGCTTAGCTGGTTGAGCATCAAACCAGCAATCCTAAGGTCGCAGGTTCAATTCCCAGCCAACACAAACAGTGACTTATCAAGCAGAGCTCTCCCACTGCGTTGTGTGCCTAGTGGAGATGTAAATGTGATAAGTGCTCTGCCCATATGTCTGTCGACTGGAATGTGGGGACCTGTGATCAGTGTACAGTGCTCCTCTATGTGGGGTCCCTGTCATCACAATCGCCAGACAGTAATGCAGGGGGATTCTGCCCTGTCAAATGAAGACAGTGTGGCTAGGGTCGATCCCCCCCTCACACAGACTCTTTTTCAGTGATGTTCCTTTAATGCTCACCAAGAAGAACATATGAACCTTGTCATACCTGTGACTTTGAGTAAAAGACCCTTAGGGCCCTATCTTGCCGATCAGAAACGCAAGTAGGACGGCGCCAAGCGCAAGTAGCTGTGTGGGCGGCTCTATGGCGCAGTTGCTATTTTAACGGCGGAAAAAACACACTTGCGTCCAGCGCAAGTGTCAAAAGGGTTGGTCCAAAGGAGGTTACTCAGCCATAGGTGTGGTTTGGGCGTAATATGCAATAAACCAATCCGAGCGTCATTTCACATTCCCTTTAAGAGCGAGGAGCGCATAGTCCATAGCGGCTTGTTATTTTGATGGCGGAATTACCTGGTGGAAGACCGGAAAAGTTCACAGCCGAGGAGACCGACGTGAGATTTACACCAATTTTTTGGCAAGCCATATATAATTACAAGGAAAATAAATTATTTACCACTTGAGGAAATCATTGTGATATCCATATCCAAGATATTTTAAAAATAGGCATACATCTAGCGTAGCCTACACATTGACCCAAATGATTCAGGTTAATTGAAGCTGCGTGACATTTGATTTATTGTATGGCTTTGTAAAAAGCCGGGAGATAGATAGATATGGGGATGCGAGAAACCCTCCAAAAGTAAGCAAAGTCAAGCAAGCATGTCAAGATATTGCCGTGATTGTTTCTGCAACGGGGCACCCGAAAACGTTGCCGAAAACGCTATAATGACGTCCGGAGACGTGGGACATCCAAGCTGGAAGGTAACACACGTTCTCGTGCCTTCACGGGAGGTGGATCTGCCTCGACCCAGGATCTGACGGCAGCAGAGGACATCGCCACGTCTACCCTCACGCCTGAGAGCCTGCAGGGATTTGGGGGCATGGAAATCGGCACCAAAGCCAGTGCACCAGCTGACCAAACCCAAGGTACATAAATAAAGTCCACATACACAAAGATGAGTTTACAAGATTTATAATAATACTGGCATTAAATAAATGCAACAAAGCCATACAATAAATCAAATGTCACGCAGCTTCAATTAACCTGAATCATTTGGGTAAATTGTGTACGCTAGATGTATGCCTAGTTTTAAAATGTCTTGGATACGGATATCACAATGATTTCCTCATGTGGTAAATACTTTATTTTCCTTGTAAGTATATACAGCCGCGGAAAAAATTAAGAGACCACTTCAAAATTATCAGTTTCTCTGGTTTTACTATTTATTGGTATGTGTTAAAGTAAAATGTACATTTTTGTTTTATTCTATAACCTACTGGCAACATTCCTACCAAATTTCAAATAAAAATATTGTCATTTAGATCATTTATTTGCAGAAAAATGACAATTGGTCAAAATAGCAAAAAAGATGCAGTGTCTTCAGATCTCGAATAATGCAAAGAAAACAAGCTCATATTAATTTTTAAACTACACAATACTAATGCTTACACTTAGGAAGAGTTCAGAAATCAATATTTGGTGGAATAACCTTGATTTAAAATCACAACTTTCATGTGTCTTGGCATGCTCTCCACCAGTCTTTCACATTGCCGTTGGGTGACTTTATGCTACTCCTGGCGCAAGAATTCAAGCAGCTCGGCTTCTTTTCATGGCTTGTGACCATCCATCTTCCTCTTGATCACATTTCAGAGGTTTTTTATGGGATTCAGGTCTCGAAATTGGGCTGGCCATGACAGGGCTCCTGATCTGGTGGTACTCCATCCACACCTTTACTGGCCTGGCTGTGTGGCATGAAGCATTGCCCTGCTGGAAAAAACATTTCTCAGAGTTGGGGGACATTGTCAGAGCAAAAGGAAGCAAGTTTTTCTTCCGGGACAACGTTGTACTTTGCCTGGCTGAGGTTTGTAAAAGACCATATGGATTGAAAAAAGCGGACTGGAGGGTCTTCTAGTTCGTCTTCTCTGATGAGTCCAATTTTCAGCTTTGCCCAACACATGGTCGTCTGATGGTTAGACGGAGACCTGGAGAGGCCTACAAGCCAGAGAGTCTTGCACCTACTGTGAAATCGGACTCATCAGAGAAGGCGAACTTAGAAGAACCTCCAGTCCGCTTTTTCAATCCTTATGGTCTTTTACAAACCTCAGCCAGGCAAAGTACAACGTTGTCCCGGAAGAAAAACTTGCTTCCTTTTGCTCTGACAATGTTCCCCAACTCTGAGAAGTGTTTTTTCCAGCAGGGCAATGCTCCATGCCACACAGCCAGGCCAGTAAAGGTGTGGATGGAGTACCACCAGATCAGGACCCTGTCATGGCCAGCCCAATTTCGAGACCTGAATTCCATAAAAAACCTCTGAAATGTGATCAAGAGGAAGATGGATGGTCACAAGCCATGAAAAGAAGCCGAGCTGCTTGAATTCTTGCGCCAGGAGTAGCATAAAGTCACCCAACGGCAATGTGAAAGACTGGTGGAGAGCATGCCAAGACACATGAAAGTTGTGATTTTAAATCAAGGTTATTCCACCAAATATTGATTTCTGAACTCTTCCTAAGTGTAAGCATTAGTATTGCGTAGTTTAAAAATGAATATGAGCTTGTTTTCTTTGCATTATTCGAGATCTGAAGACACTGCATCTTTTTTGCTATTTTGACCAATTGTCATTTTTCTGCAAATAAATTATCTAAATGACAATATTTTTATTTGAAATTTGGTAGGAATGTTGCCAGTAGGTTATAGAATAAAACTAAAATGTACATTTTACTTTAACACATACCAATAAATAGTAAAACCAGAGAAACTGATAATTTTGAAGTGGTCTCTTAATTTTTTCCGCGGCTGTATATGGCTTGCCAAACAATTGGTGTAAATCTCTCGTGAAGACGACAGAAGTAAAGTGTAGCCTATAGGTCCTATACTCTGCGGGCAAGCACATGCGCCCTTAAAATAGCGTTCTGAATATGCGTTACAGACTTTAGACATTGCGCCTCACATTAGACCAGCTTTTTTTTGGTCAATGGCGCACGGCGCACGGCGTTGTTTTGAAACTGCAAAATACCACTTGCGCCAGAGAAACGCCTTCTCTGTTCCGCCCCCGCCCATGTCGACGCAAGTTCATTTCGAAGCGCGCCTCTGGAGGGAAAATCGCGCTGTGCGCCGGGTGCAAGATAGGAATTATACATGCGTCGGTGACTATGTCAATTGCGCTGGGTGCAAGATAGGGCCCTTAATGTTAAGGCTTGGGCGCAGGGAAGATGCATGTTAAGTGTTTAGGATGCAAAGCCACCAGCCTCCGCATGGTCACAGTTACAAATCTCAATCCAGGTGGAGGTGGCTGCAGGATGAAGAGGCAAGTTTGCAGTTGGCCTAGCTCTCGATTCACTTCGACAGTCAGGCTGGGTACAGAGCACCCAAGGTAAGAACCTGGAGTAGGTGGCTGGAAAGATGAACACCTTCTCTCTCCCCTCTCAGTCTCCTTTCAGTGTAGAATAAAGTGACAGCCCTACAAAGAGAATCAGGAGCAAGTAGATGAATTCATACATGCATCAGGATAAAACATATTAGCATGCATAAGGCATTTATGCATGATACATACAAGACGTACGTTTACGCATAATACATATAAGACGTACATGATAGTGGATACAAATGGTGGGTTAGGGGGCTTAGTGGGTATACAGTGTGCTCATAAGGTTACTATTGTATGGATAACAATAACTATGAGGGAGAAAAACTATGTCAATGATGGCATTTGTTTATATTACTGGTATATAGGCTGGCACACAAAATGTATATAAGCTGTATTGTGAACAGAGTAGAAAATTACAGTTTGGTGGGAATGGACAGCTGTAAGCACATAGACTAGAGTCTAGAGTAGATCAGGACAGGAGCACCACCTACAGTGAAGACTAGAGTCTAGAGTAGATCAGGACAGGAGCACCACCTACAGTGAAGACTAGAGTCTAGAGTAGATCAGGACTGCAGCAGCATCCCACAGTGGAGACTAGAATCTAGAGTAAATCAGGACAGGAGCACCACCTACAGTGAAGACTAAAATCTAGAGTAGATCAGGACTGCAGCAGCATCCTGCAGTGGAGACTAGAGTCTAGAGTAGATCAGGACTGCAGCAGCATCCCACAGTGGAGACTAGAATCTAGAGTAGATCACTACTATTTTTTGTTGCGGAGAAACAATGGCAAAATACACCATTTTTAATCAATAACTTCGTGTTGAAATGTCAATTTGTTGACAGTAGAATTGTTTTATAAAAGCAATATAGCACTCGTGGGACGCCATTCGGCCTTCGGCCTCGATGGCTACGACCGAACACCACCCGTGGGATTATCCCTTACCTACCCCACTCCCACTCGTGCTATATTGCTTAATTAATCCACAGAAACCTGTGATTAATTTGATTAAAAATTTTAATCATTTCACAGCCCTAATTATTTTAGACATATTTTTCATATTTCAGACATTTTCAAGAGTAATCTGGAAATGTGTTGAAATATCAAGCAAACATTATTATTTTTTAATTTTTTTTAAATCGCGGACCCCCTGCAATACCGTCGCGGACCACCAGTTGAAAACCCCTGATGTACTGTATTAAAAAATGGGAATATGTTGCGACGGTGCCGCGGACCTCAATTTATGTCGACTAGGTCCTTGCTGAACTGTGACCCATCGTTCTTGTATTTTGATTAGCAGGTCAAGAAGAGTACAGAATAGATCTGTTTTCGACCTCACTCTGACCGTCACTACGGTCTAAAAAGGAATGATCACCGTTGTTCTGCCTATCATCGAGACCATATGTCAACAAAGTCATGTCCATGACCTCCGGAAGCAGAACGACACGTGTTAAAAAATAACAGCAATTGCTCCCGGTTCAGTCTCTCACCTTGATCGCCTCGTACGAGACCGTGAGTATACTATGAGACTAAATATCTCAGGTAAGTTCTGATTACATTACATTCAATTCTGATAATTCGTTACCTAAATGGTACAGGTGCCTTGTGCCCCTGAGAGTTGATGGGGTTTGTGTGTTTGAGCTGTGCTCAGCTAATTTTTTTTAGGTTACTATTTTTGTTGAATTATATGCGCTAGATTTCCGGGTTATTTGAGTTTGTTTACATTGTGCCTATACCGCTGTTCGCAGCCGTGGGTTTTGTGCGAGCCTACTAGGTGCGTTCGCGCACTGGTGTGGGCCGCTGTAATACTTTTGTTCTGTGTTTTACTGCTGTTTGCAGCCGGAAATCTTGAAGCTTGCTCAGACTGCTTAGCGCTTCTCTTGAATTCGTGAATTTGTGGCTGTTTGTCCTACATTGCACGGTAAGTAGTTTATTATTTGGTTTGTACTGCTTGTGTGTGCCTGCTAGGTGCGTCCATGCACTGTGCAGGACACGACTGTACTCCTGTGGCATACCCTGTACCACTGTTACAGCTGGTTGGGTGAATGTGCACTGTGTTACTGTGCTGTGCCTTCTGCTTGTTCAATGGGTCAGCCTGCCAGGTGCTTTAAGCGCCTGTGCAGGCCTCCGCAGTGTCCCTCTGCCCAGCAGGTGGGGCTAGTGTGCGCCTGCTAGCTGCATTCGTGCACTGGTGCGGGCCATCATTTTACTGTGCTGTGTTTTTATTAGGGGCCTTTGCGTCCTGCTTAGGACTACAACAGTTCTCCTCTGCAATAGCCTTATCTGCCACGCCCTATACTCCTGTTTGCAGCTGGTTGGGCTAGTGTGTGCCTACTAAGCGCATTCGTGTGCCGGTGTTGGCCACCACTGTGGTCCTGTGCCATACCCTATACCCCTGTTTGCAGCTGGTGGGGCTAGTGTGCGCCTGCTAAGCGTATTCATGCGCTAGTGCGGGCCACCATAACACCTGGGTAGATTGCTGGAGGACGACTCTGGACATCAGCCTAGGCTTCTATGGCTTCCCACTACTGAAGGATCTGTAGGGCCTCCATGAGTTCCAGAGGTGGACACAGGGAGTGCCCCACGTGCCTTGGAGCTGCCCACGTGCTGGAGGACGTCGACAACCCCTGCAGTGCGGCCTGCGACCTCTCCAGGGAGGAGCGACAGCGCCGGGCCAACCAGGTGTGCGGCCATGGGTGTGTGGACAGGAGAGGGAGGCGGCACTCCCCTGACCAGCAGGGTTTTTCCTGCATAGAGAAAATGTGGGCGCGCGCCGAAGCCGTTTTGCCTAGTGCCTATGAAAAATCCCGACCGCCTAAAGGCAAAAAAAGTGCGCAATGAAAAAAATGAATAAATGAATAAATAAATCATCTATGCGTCACGCATGCAATGCCTGTCAGGGAATAGGTTCTCAATATTATGTTTCAAGAGTCCTACAGCCGAATTATCGTTCTGCTTTGATCAGTAAACGAGTTGATAAGTGTGTGTTTTTCTTGGCTGATCAACACGCAGCTGTGAGTTGCGCGAATGGACAGAGCGGCCAGCTGCCAATCACTCAATCTGCGTATGCATCCTGACTGTCAGTCGGCGGTGATTTTGAGCATAACATTCCATTTTCGGTATTCATGGCTTTCAATTTAATAAAATATCTGTTATGTTGAGGACCTAATGGATTTGTCTATCCGTTTGAACGAGTAACAGTAGACTCCGGGACCTCGGGAGAGGCAGACAACCGCATTCGTTTATCAATGAAAGCTCAGCTCGTTCTGAGGAGATTTGTGTTGCATCTCGAATATAATTCAGGGCTCTCAAGTGTCACGCGTTGAGCGTGACAGTCACTAATTTTGGTCTTTAATCACGCACTCCCGCCACACATCGTATTTCTCACGCTGAAAAAAACCTCTAAGCTATTTAATGTGCCGCAGCGCGCAAACATGACCTGGCCACGCTGCCCTCACCAAGGAGGAATCAAACACGTCTCCCCGAATCCACTGTAGTTCTTCCGTGAGGTGCCACTTATCAGCCTATCAAAAAAAAAGAAATGGGCTTCACAATAGCCAATCAGAAAAACCGTATCTTTTGTATCTGTTGTATCTGGGTAAGATTTAATGCAGCAACCAATGAAAATAAAGCATCCTGGAATTGCGCGCAATTGATCTTCTAAAACCTTCGTTCACCTGAGGAAACCACTAGAGCTCCGAGCATCAGTCTTCTACAAGGAGTAAGTCGTCTCCTGTTTTAATGTGACGACAAATTCACAATGGTTTGACACAAGCAATGACAACTTGACTGCAGTTAGAGACTGCAGTTAGAGACTATTTCCCAGATAATTACCATCGGTTTTTAATGAGTGTTTGTAGCCAACACACTTTTAGGCTACATCCTGCCTTTTCACTATAGCTTTGAATCTGAACTTCGTTAATAAATTAAATTCGAGTAGGCCTATTAAAGATATATGTAGGCTAAAATTACCATGAACTTGTTAAATCATTTTACCAGGGCACCAAAAGGCGGAGGGTGGAATGTTCACAGGCTGGTTGTGACCTCTGTACCTGACTTTAAAATAAAATAAAATAAATAATATTTTCCCGCAATTGAGTCCTCCTTGGTTTACACACATCAGCACTCTACCATAGCCTCCATTATTTCTGAAATGGTGAAAAAAAAGTACATAAATATCTACTAATAAGCTGTCACGGTTAACACAGGGAAAAACCCTGGACCAGCCGTCCCTCTCCAGCAGGCATGGGCGTAAGCGCACGCACAAGCGTTCGCGCGACAGGCAGGGGGACTCCCCCCACGGGCCTGCCCAGGATGATGCACCCTGCCTCAGCTACGGTGGCAGAGAGCGGTAGCACAGAGTCGCGCCAGATCCTTTCGGCTCTCCAGGCTCTGTCGCAGAGGATGGACAGGCTGGAAGGCCAAGCTTCACCATCTGCCTCCATGCCCCCTGGCCAGGAAGGTCCCCTCTCATCCAGGTCTGAGAGCCACGGTGAGGAGGAGGAACAGGGCGATGTAGACGTGTTATCCCTCTACGCCCCCCACACGGCAGTGGACGACACCACAGATCAGGGCAGCCTTGGGGGAGATCTGCATTCTGGCTCTGCAGAGCCAGCTGACGACTACAGAGACGGGGGAGGCCCCGGTTGGCTCCCTGTTGCTACGGGTGCTGAGTGCTGCCAAGGTCCTGGACCTTCAGGCGCTCACACCTACCCCAGCTCCTGTTGGAGTTGTTTGGGAGGGCGTTTCCCGCCCTGACCCACCACCTCTTATACCTGTGGCGGAAGATTACGCTGCGACGCTGAGGTCATCATGGAGTAAGTCGTCGCAACACCCCCAGTTTAATGTGGGCTGCCGCCAGCTGGCGACAGCTGGTTACTGCCTGTTGGCGGGGTTGCAGGTTGCTCTTTTTGTGGTTGACTGTGAAGCCCAAAGATTGAATGTTTGCCAGAACTGTGTCTGTGTTGCGCACTACCTGCTAAGGAGAGGGGGCGCACAGGCGCTCACACCTACCCCAGCTCCTGTTGGAGTTGTTTGGGAGGGCGTTTCCCGCCCTGACCCACCACCTCTTATACCTGTGGCGGAAGATTACGCGGCGACGCTGAGGTCATCATGGGGTAAGTCGTCGCAACACCCCCAGTTTAATGTGGGCTGCCGCCAGCTGGCGACAGCTGGTTACCCAGTTGAGACAGAGTTGGGGGACATGCCGCCAGTGGAGCCATGGGTTGCCGCATGGACGTTCCTGGGCCTCTCCTGCGTATCCCCCAATCCGCGGTGCCCTCGGAAGGAGTGCGCGAAGACTGACCGTCTGGCCACTCGGGCTTTTAACGCATCAGCGCGAGCGGCCAGTATGGGTAATGCGTAAAACACTGAGCCCCAACGATCAGGACGCCAGGGCCCTAGTGGACGCAGCGCTTTCAACAGCTGACACGTGACGTGGGTGACGCCATGGCCTCTGCGGTACAGTGCCGCAGACAGGTTTGGCTGGCACAAACCTCCCTGCCGGAAGCCATGAAGCAGGAGCTACGCAGCCTCCCCGTGACACCAGGACATGTCTTCCGCCCAGGATCCCAAGAGGTGCTTGACCGCGCTGAGCGCACGGCAGCATCGAGGGAAGCTGTCCAGCGTTCGTGCCGTAGGTCGGTTCCAACTGCCGGTCGGCCGCCTATGACTAGGTATAGGCTGCGGCAGACCACCCATCCTCCGCCAGCAGCTAACATCCCGGTGGCCCCACAGGACTGGCGATTTCGTGCGGTCGAGGACTGCAGCGGGACGCAGGCAGGGGTGCAGGCCGCGGTTGAAGGCCGTGGTGGCGGTCCTGCATAGGAGTCAGGGGTCGCCCGTCTATTGTCCATCCCAGTTGTCACGGACTTCCTGGGAGGGCATTGTGCCAGACCCTTGGGTTGTGGCTACGGTGGCTCGAGGCTACCGAATACAATTTCGACGGCGACCCCCTACATTTCAGGGGTCAGGGTAACATCTGTAAAAGACCCGGTTTTAAGCTCCGTGCTCAGCAAGGAGGTCCAGGAGCTACTTCTGAAAGGGGCCGTCTCAGAAGTACCGCCCAGCGCACAGCTCACTGGATTTTATTCCAAGCATTTTATACTTCCCAAAAAAGACGCCGGCCATCGGCCTGTTCTTGACCTCAGGTCCTTGAACCGGTTTCTCAAGGTGCTGCCGTTCAAGATGGTCCACACAGGAGTGGTGATGCAGTCCATCCCACACGTCCCAATCTGCCGGGAACACCCGCCCTTCCTGCGCTTTGCCTTCCAAGGCAGGGTGTTCCAGTTCCGGGTCCTTCCTTTCGGCCTTTCTCTTGCCCCAAGGGTTTTTACTCGCGTGGTGTCAGCCTTGCTGTCCCCCCTCCAGGCTCAAGGACTGAAGATCCTTCCCTACCTGGACGACTGGCTCATTTGCGCCCCCTCTCGTTAGCAGGTAGTGCGCAACACAGACACAGTTCTGGCAAACATTCAATCTTTGGGCTTCACAGTCAACCACAAAAAGAGCAACCTGCAACCCCGCCAACAGGCAGAATTCCTCGGCATTCTCCTAGACTCTGTCAGCATGACGGTGTCTCTCACTCCACGGAGAGTGGACAGCCTGATCGGCATGTTAAGGCATTTTCGCTGAGGCAGCCTCGTTACGGCTCACAGAGTCCAGAGGCTCTTGGGTTTATTGGCTGCAGCAGCAGCAGTAATTCTTCTTGGCCTGCTGAGGGCACGTCCCCTGTAGAGCTGGTTCAATGCTTTCCGTCTCCATCCCAGAGACGGCAGGCAGGTGAGGCTGCGTGTGTCTCGGCCTGCATCCAGGCTCTACGTCCTTGGAGGTACATAGAGTTCCTCCTGCAAGGTGTCCTATTGGGGGGCCTTCCCCACGGGAGACAGGTTGTCTCGACCGATGCATCCCTGACAGGCCGGGGAGCTGTCTGGGAAGGGCGGTCGGTGTGTGGCATGTGGCAGACCCCGTGGACACTGGACCACATAAACGTCCTTGAGCTGAGAGCCATCTATCTTGCTCTTCGGAGGTTCCTGCCGGTGTTGCAAGACCGACATGTTCTGGTGAGAACAGACAGCACCACAGCAGTGTATTACGTCAATCACCAAGGCGGCACGAGGCCCCAGCGGTGCCTCCAGGTGGCGGAGGAGTTCCTGACATGGGCATGGCCTCGACTCTCTTCGCTGAGGGCAGTGCACATCCCGAGTGTGGAGAGCAGAGCAGCCGACATTCTCTCCAGGACGGGGCCACTCCCAGGAGAATGGAGACTGAATACAGCCGTCATCAGCAAGTTCTGGATGCGGTAACGTGTTCCCCAAGTGGATCTCTTCGCGTCAGCAGAGACATCACACTGCGAGGAATGGTACTCCCTCATAGGGCAGGGGGGCAGTTTGGGCCTGGATGCTCTGTCTCAAGACTGGCCAACAGGCTTGTTGTACGCTTTTCCTCAACTCCCTCTCGTAGCGCATGTCCTCCAGAGGATCAGAGAGGGCCAACATTCAGTACTGCTTGTTGCGCCACGGTGGCCGGCGAGGCCTTGATTCTCGAGTCTTCTCCAGCTGCTGCAGGGTCAGCCTTGGCAGCTACCGTGCAGAGCGGATCTTCGATTGCAAGCGGACGGGCGGATCTGGCATCCGAACCCAGGTGCCCTTCGTCTATGGGTTTGGCCCCTACAGAGTCCATCGCTGAGCAGCTAGATGAGTCTGTGCAAGAGACGCTCAATAACGTCTGGGCTCCATCTACTAGAGCTTGCTACGCTCTCAGATGGAGGATTTTTACAGACTGGTGTGCTGGCATGGGTCTTGAGCCAGCGGTTTGCCCAAATCCAGCTTTCTTGCCGAAGGTTCTTAATCAGCAGTCCATCAACCAAGTTCTGGTGCTGACCCAATTCAAGCCTTCCTCTGCCTCACAAGCAGAGCAGGATAGGCTGCTCACTTTGTGCCCAGTCAGGGCCTTGAGGGCCTATCTGGCACGTACTCAGCCTTTGAGGGGGACACATTCTCAAATGTTTGTCTGCCATGGGGCGGCAAAGCGGGGACTGCCGCTTTCCAAACAGAGGCTGTCTCATTGGCTGGTGGAGGTTATTTCCCATGCTTATAGGGCTCAGGGGATACCGGTCCCTTCGGGTACAAGGGCTCACTCTACCAGGAGTATGGCTACGTCTTGGGCTGCCCTCAGAGGTATGGCAGCAGACGATATCTGTGCAGCGGCTTCGTGGTCTACGCCATGCACTTTTACAAGATTGTACAGGGTGGACGTAACTCGCCCAGCTCCGGTTGGCGACGCTGCCCTCATGTCCGTGAGCGAGCGAGGTTTTGGTATGTGTCATCCCTTTTTAGACCGTAGTGACGGTCAGAGTGAGGTCGAAACAGATCGTAAGTTACGCATGTAAGTTACGCATGCAGGTCATGGACATGACTTTGTTGACATATGGTTTCGGTGATCATTCCTTTTTAGACCGTAACATGCGTAACTTACGATCTCCGATCCTGGGAGGTCCTGTTGCCAACTATATGACAGTGTATGTCGTCAAGGAAATAAACTTCTCAAATGGCTAAAATGACAGCCAATGAGCCTTGTAAGGAACATTTGTTGTGCCTCTTCTTTCATAATCATCTATTTATTTACCACCAGACCATGGGCTTGGTCCATAATTAGCTATCTGCCACCAGCCAAGAGATTTCTATTTACAGTAATTGATTTTTTTTATTAACAAAACCCTGACCAAATTTTGCTGAGTGTTAGTAATAAAACACACACACACACACAAAGGATTTCAAGGGCAGTAACAATAACAGTTTAACAGTTGCAGTTTTACTGCTTTTTGCCTTGGCTGTTTTTCACCACACTGTTGCAGACGCATGAAGGGGAGAGGAGGCAGATGATGGTGAAGACAAGGCCTCTGTCTTGCCTGCTCTGGCCTGTTATAGGCTCTTATTGGAAGACATCAAACCCCATAAATTGTGAGGCGAAAGGGAGGTGTCAGCTTTGCGTGCACGAGGAGCTGTCAGGGAAGCAGAGGACCTGGTGAAAGAGAGAGAGCGAGAGATTTACAGGGAAACCACACATGAGAGATTTACAAATGGACAGGAGAGAAAGAAAGAGGAAGAGAAAGGGGGGATGGAGGGGGGCGGGCTTTGCAACAGGGACCTGTCACCTTTCACTGTTCAAAGGGTGAGGAAAAAATGCACAGACAGTCTGTGGAGACATGATCAGAGGTTTTTCTGTTTGTGTGTGCTTGTGTGTGTGTCTGTGTGTGTGTGCTTGTGTTTGTCTGTATGTGTGTGCTTGTGTGTGTCTGTGTGTGTGTGAGTGTGTAAGTTTATGTATGTCAGAAAGTGATAGAAAGGAAATGTGTCTGCGTGTATGTGTGTGTGTGGTGTGTATGTGTCCGATATTCTTGTCCACATACAGGTTGTGTGTGTCTGTGAATGTGAGTGTGCGCGCTGTTTATCTTACTACCTGCACGTTCACATTAAGATCTCAAGAATGTTTGTGTTGCTTTTAGTGCAGCTCACTGAGCCACTCATCCCATATAACCTCAAAGGGTGTAGACAAAGTGATCATTTCTAAAGGTAAGAGTTGGAGGATATTGATATGCAGTGGGGCATTGGCACTGCCGAATCAATCTATTGTTCATCTATCTGCACACACTCTCAAACACGCACCCTGACCAAATCCACGCACTGACCTGGTCACACATGCACAGTATTTACAAATGGGGAAAACATTACTTTTCCTTGGCAAAGCAAGAAAATATGTTTCAAAATATGTTTCTGGCCCATTTATACATTCTCTCTCTTTCTATCTCTCTCTCTCTCACACACACACACACACACACACACACACACTCACACTTTTACCCACATGTACATACATATGCTGCATGGAGAGAGGTGCATTCCTCATGCCTTGCTTATGGTGAAGGGAGGGTTAACACAATGTGTTTTCTCAACTCACCTAACACTAAACGTATGTCTCACTGTTTCTCTTCCCAGTCTGCTCCCAACATACTCATTTCTGTTCTTCTGCTGAGCACACTTCATGCAACAGAGGGTGAATAATATGTTGAAAATACATCTGAACAACTATATGACACTATAAACAGTGGCTAAAAGCCTAGGAACTACATCCTCTGTTGCAGTCTGAGTGGTGTAATTTCACACACACACACACACACATACTCACACACACACCCACACCCACACACACACTACCACAGGTAGTTTATGGTGCTGAGGTGTCTTGAGGAGCCTGACTGTGATCCATTTGACCCTCCCAAGGACTCGGCTTCCACTGCAGCCTCCTCTGACAGCTGAGTTCTGCCTTGGATTGGGTCCATCAAACCTCCCACTGACGGAGAGAAGAAGAGGGAGACAAAAGCTGATTAAAACCAAACCCATCTGTTTGGCTGCGCTTGGGAGAAGCATGACTGATGATCAAACACCTTGTGGCAAGCTTCTCCCCACTGTCAACGCGTACTCAAATCTGTAGCCATCTCACACAGTCTCAGAGCACAAGAAAGTATGGAGAAACCGCTTGTCCTGACGTGCTAACTTGACATGATATAACGTGACAGAGAACTCGGGTAGATAATGCTCTGTTTGCCAGGAGAGACAACATTTTGGAATTTTATGTTAGGCCCCTTTCAAATAAATGTGTCTGACCCAGTAACATACTGACATTTTAACCTAGGTCTATGTCTGACCTAGGGCCCTTGGTTGTTTTAATATGTGAACTCCCCCTCACATTGTCCTACCAACCCCCCCACCCCCCCCCCCCACCCCCCTCACAGAGGCAGTGTGCTGTGGCTTTCCTGCACTGCAGTCTTTTAAACATTCATGTATTTTAAAAGAGTAAATATTACAGGTTGCATAACTAGGAGAACACCAGAGTATCCACAATGCACCAAAAAAGTGCTGTTCCACAACAGCAGGCATCTTGCTCATCTTCAAACTTCAGATGATCCCCGGCAAAAGTGGGTCAAGCATTCCCAAGGTTCTCCAGAGAGGATTAGACACAGAGGTCTGACATGATTAATTAAGTGTCCTCCGATTATATCAAATAAACCGAGGGAATACTTCTGTTTATAGTATGATTGAACCACATTAGGCAGTCATTTGCCTTCCATCTAGGTAAGTGTTCCCCAGTGGAAGTCTAGGTCTCTTACGGTCCTCCCAATCTTCCCCTCCTCCTCTGAGTCAATGAGTCTCAGATTGTTTCTATGAGTCTTGTTTTCCCTCTGCATTATCAGAACCGCTCCATACATGTCTTCAAGGAAAGAAGAGGTCATGGTAAAACAGACCTTTTGTTGTTCTTATTGCTACGGCCAATTAGGTAGCCTTTCATCAAAAGCAAATCAAGCTAACACCAGTCTGTATAATTCTATAAATGTGCTACTGAGATGTGAACTAAACTAGCTTTGCCAATGGAGTAAAATTAGGCACAGGAGTGGTGGGAATACAAAGGGTTAATTCCATAATAACCCTTGTGAGGCATGAAACAAACATGGCTCCCTCACACCTAAGACCTATTGTCTTATCTTTGGTGCATTCCCTACAGCATGAATACATTCCATTCTGTTTCTCTGGCTACCTCTAATCAAAAGTGGCACGCACTCTGAATAAAGTCGAATAATAGCTTTTCCCAAATAAGCATTTAATTAAAAATTCATTATTGTTTATTCCTGAGGTTGAAAACACAGGGAAAAAGAGGCATCAATATGTTCTGGCCAATATAGAGGTGAATCTCATCACCCTCAGTAGCTGTTGTGAGTAGTTTAGTGTTTTCACCATAAACTCTAATTAGCAGAGAGTGCTTGAGTTCATGCGGAGCCCAAGAAGGCCTTTGATTGTGTTTCATTTTCCAAATGAGAAAAAAGCCCTCTTACATTTATAATGTAGACAAATAGAGAAAGGTGAATGTTCCGTTTTTCAGCATCAAAGTGTCAAACCATGCTGAGCTGCACCAACACAAAGCATGGAGAGTGCTTGGGGGGGGAAAATGTTCTTTTGCTCAGGGGAAGCTATGACTCTGCAACTGCATGAATCATAAAACACTAGCCAACAAACCACTCCACTGACTGCCCTGCCTTGGCCTTTCATCCCTGGCGTCTGTATCACTTTTCCAAAATCAAACCAACCAAGTCGAATGTGTCCCCTGCTATCTGCAGCCTCAGCTCAGGTGAAATCAGCGCGGCAGGTGGACGACCAGGAGTTGGGCTGTCTCACACAAGACATGCGAGAGCCAAACAGCTGAGCTAGGCGGGATGAGTGGTGTTCATTACTCTCGTATTGATGCCGTCGCCAGCCCCCTCCATTACAACATCCATCAGTTTGAGCTGCCCTCCCCGACCTGCTCCTTCACTGTCTCCTGTGTCACAGCTCGCATTGTTAGCCACGGCAGTATGGTCATTATGATGGCTCACTATCGACCCCCCTCAACAAATAGACATGTGCCAGCTAGCTTGCCTCATCACCCCCCCCCCCCCCCCCCAACTAGAGGCTGCACTGTCCAGGAATGGGTCAATTCCATTTCAACAGTGAATAGTAATTCACTGGTGAAGCCAGATAAGGATGGGCTGAACAGTTCAAATGGCCCTAACTACCTATTAGACATTTTTCAATTCGGCACTTCAGTTTGAATTGAGCTGCTGAATTACCAGAATGTTAATTACACAGACCCAGGATCTGTCACCCCTGTATTATCCATCTTAGACGTTAGCACTAGCTACTGTCACACTAGAAGGAATCCTTAGTACACATCCAGATCCAAAATAAAAAATGTAAAACATATTTGTTCCGGGTGCACAAAGCACTTTTTAATGTATTTAATTTGACATGACTAAAGCAAAGTGATGACATACTGCATTTAGACTGGTAACAGATGATTCCTATCATTGTCCTAATTCAGACAGCCCTGTTTGTTCATCACACATAAAAAAGCGAGCACATCACACACATTGTGTTATGCCATGCCTCCACATGTCTGCTCCAATCTCAAGCCCTCGGTTAGCAACACTAGGAGCCCCACACTGTTTCCCATCTTAGTTCCCTCTCAGCACTTTGTCGTGTTAACACATCAACACTCCTTCATCAGAGCCCAGTGGTTTCTCCCCTCTCTCATGCCACAGAACGGTTTGGGTGAAATATGCTACTCAAGCATAACCACAGGCAGCAATCAATAATGCACCAGCTGCTCTTGCCTGCTGCATAGGGCGGCATCACTGGGTAACTGTGAGATGAATTGTATTCTCTCCCTTTCGCTCGTTCACTCTCTCTCTCTCTCTTTCCCATGTACAGCAAACGCATAAACTGAAATGAGTCAGGCCGTGTCAAATCACTGGAGACAGCCTGAAGAGAGTTCGAAGTCCAACACATTTACATTAGATGAGGAATGACATGACATTTTTTTGGTTGCCACAGGTGGGACCAGAGTTTGTTAAAGTAGCAGCACTAGATAGTGACATAGAGGTGTGGAGGAGGGCAGACACTGGGATTGGGCTCCAGCACTAGAGAGTGACATAGGGGTGTGGAAGAGGGAAGACACTGGGATGGGGCTCCAGCACTAGAGAGTGACATAGGGGTGTGGAAGAGGGAAGACACTGGGATGGGGCTCCAGCACTAGAGAGTGACATAGGGGTGTGGAAGAGGGAAGACACTGGGATGGGGCTCCAGCACTAGAGAGTGATAGAAGGATGTTGAAGAGGGAAGACACTGGGATGGGGCTCCAGCACTAATGAGTGACGTAGGGGTGTTGAAGAGGGAAGACACTGGGATGGGGCTCCAGCACTAGAGAGTGACATAGGGGTGTGGAAGAGCGCAGACACTGGGATGGGGCTCCAGTGTTCTTCTAGAACTGGTATTACATCTTGCCATGTATTTTGACATGTTGTGAACCAAGTTCTCCAACATTATTCTCAGTTTGCCTATCCAACTACAGTGGTGGAGGAAGTACTGAAGTTTAGTACTTAAGTAAAAGTACAAGAACCAAGGAGAATTAAGCAATATAGCACGAGTGGGAGTGGGGTAGGTAAGGGATAATCCCACCCGTGGGATTATCCCTTACCTACCCCACTCCCACGAGTGCTATATTGCTTTTATAAAACAATTCTACTGTCAACAAATTAACATTTCAACACGAAGTTATTGATTAAAAATGGGTTATTTCGCCATTGTTTCTCCGCAACAAAGAAATAGTTCCATTGTCACCGTCTTGGTTTGGAATTTTAAAAACTTTGAATTAACGGTTATCATCAATGCGAATGTTTCATCGTGGAGTGATTTATTTTTAGCTGTGAAAAGTCCCGTAACTGTAGGTATGTTGACGAATAACCTATAGCATGGAACGTCTCTCGTCCAATCAGAAACAGCTAAATTACGCGCTAGAACCCAATTGTTTTATAATAAAAGTACTACATCAACAATCCTACTAAGTAAAAAGTACTTACTTTTAAATTTACTTTAAAAGTAGAAGTAAAAGTACTCACACAATGGGTTGTCTCTCACTGTCTAGGCTGTGCCATTTTGATAAATAAATAGCTACTGGTAATAAATGCCTCTACAAATGTCACTTCTAGTGATTACTATAAGCAACAACATTTGTTAATTGGAAAGGTTGGTGTACTTACTGTCTGGGCCTACTGTCTGTAATACTGTTCACACTCTATCTTGTAATTCTGCCGATGACAAGTTATCCTCCAGGGATTATTTGCAAAGTTAATACCATTAAGCCAAACCAATAAAGACACAATATTATATCTTTTAATCTTTTATTTAATTGTAAACGTGTAAAAAATGGAAATATGAAACATGAAAAACAAATGGAGTTGTTAAACTGGTCAATGCAGAGTTTTACGCTCTATTGACTGCAGAAAAGGAAGAAAAAAAACATTGAGTAACCCAAGACTAGGCATTTAAGTTTGCATGCCAAGCAATAACCAGTCAATAAAAAAAGGCACATCTTCACGTTAGCTTGACATGGCTAAACTACCAGCTTTATCTTACCACTACGTTAAATAAATAATCAAGGTACAATCGTGTTATTTTGATGTTATTGCTGTATGTCAACGTGTATTTTGCTAGATAACAGTATAAAATCATATCAGTTACCGCTTACGATATGCAAAAGTCATAGACATTAACTTAGCAAAGCAATAACTCCGCATAACTCGACCTGTTCCTTCAAATTTGAGGGCACATTTTTTGAAGGCTAGCATCTCCTTTTTTGAGATAGACAGGAAACGCACTGAAACCTCCACGACTCATTCCTGGGGCCTCTGAACTTGAACATGTCTTTTAAATAGGGCCAAGGGTGGCTCATATCAGAGGGCTCAGTCAACAGTCAAGACTACCTCCAGATCCATGTTGAATGATTCGACCGTTTGTCAGGCTGTTAGTTGAATGTTGAGGCAAATGGCAAGTCTACCACTCGCGCTGCTGTGTCAGACGCGTACTCTGCTCTCATTGGAGCTGATAGAGACACCTGATTAGTTTAAACTTCCAACAGCTCGCAAGCCATGTTTTTGTGTAGGCAACATTTTGGCGAAACTGTGTTCATAAAATGTAACGAGTAACAACATATATTGTAGAAATGTAGCGGAGTAAAAGTATAGATAATAGCCCAAAATGTAACGGAGTAAAAGTATGCACTATTATCTTTACTTAAGTAAAGTACAGATACGTACAAATGTACGTACAGTAATGAAGTAGAAATACTTTGTTACATTCCACCACTGTCCAACTATAATGTATTCACACATTGTGAGTGCTTTTAAACACCAGGATGAAAAAGTAGATTGGCATGGAAATCATTATCCATATGATGTGCCCCCTCATTTTTTGATATTTGAGATACAGTAGTATAAAACTGAACATTTAAAAACATTAAGAGGAAGGGACTGTGAAATTCATTCTTCATGATGTATGAAATGGTGCAGTGGTGGATTGGGTTCCTCAGCATTGCATTGCAGAGTCATGCCTCAAGAATCACACCAAATCATGTGAAAAAAATACTGCGAAATCAGCATGAGCATAACCTTCATAGTCATCTACCCACCAACTGTTATGGTTTACAACCGAAGAAATCAGAGCGCTTTGTGGCCCACACAAGGTGATCGTTTGACTGAACAATTAAGCATGAAGAGTTGGCTGGGATCAGCATTTTTATGGGAGTGATTAACTGACAATAGTTTGTGAGGTGAAGCCAGATGAGCTGATCAACTACAGCAGCCAGTACAAGACAACAAATCGTGGCGTTTTAATGAAGGAGGCACGCTTTGGCGCTCAGCACTGGGTGAGCCAGCTGTGGAACCAAGAATATTGTCAGCTGCTTTATCCTGTTTAAAATGAGGCGTGTAGGTGTGATAGGAGAAAGGAGGGATTTGCTGATTGGCTGCTGTTTCCTGTGGGCGCCGGGGGTGGGGTTGACCTGGGCAGAGATCTACAAACCAAACAATGGTACGCAGCCATGTGTGCAAGCTGGGTGGAAATTAGAGCACTTGAGAGGGTACTGTTGGTAGTCTCCAGGGGCAGGTATCTCTCTCTCTCTCTCTCTCTCTCTCTCTCTCACACACACACACACACACACACACAGGCAGGCCTGCCCATTATTCATGAGCCATGCTGGTGTTACCGTCACCTTCAGCACTGCGCCCTATCACAAGGGCAGGTGAGGAACCTATGGTGCCACAGGTTGCCTTCAGCCACCGGCTCTGCTGTTCCCGCAGCCCATTACAGCAGAGGCATGCTGGGTGAGGAATGGACCCTGTCGGCGGCGCGCCTCCGGTGATGTGCTCCTGACAGGCTGGAGTGTGTCCGCTTCACAGGGGAGTTGTTGCAGCGCAGTGCAGCACAGAAGGGGCTGAGAAAATTTGCCACCTCCCCATACATCCCCATCGGCACAGCGGGGAGCGTTGGCTGTACAGGACTGTAGACTGCCATATCAGATGATGGCTAATGTCATGTGGCTCAGGGAGAGAGTAGACCAGTGCTAAGCAATTACTAACAGATAGACATGTGTCCTGCTGCATGCCTCTACCACTGCTATCAGAACTTTTTTAGGGTTTTACAGACCCGTGAGTGCACTGTTTCAGGAAGCATCAGTCAGAGGTATCTTCTACGACAAAGTTGCAAAAGTAACACATACACACAACCTCAGCATGTTTCATACACAACCTCACCCTGTCTCATACACAACCTCACCATGTTTCATAAACACAACCTCACCCTGTTAATATACACAACCTCACCATGTTTCATACACACAACCTCACCCTGTTTCATATACACAACCTCATCCTGTCTCATACACAACCTCCTCCTGTTTCATATACACAACCTTACCATGTTTCAAACACACAACCTCACCCTGTTTCATACACACAACCTCACCCTGTTTCATATACACAACCTCAGCCTGTTTCATATACACAACCTCACCCTGTTTCAAATACACAACCTTACCCTGTCTCATACACAACCTCAACCTGTCTTATACACAACCTCACCATGTTTCATAAACACAACCTCACCCTGTTTCATATACACAACCTGACTATGTTTCACATACACAACCTGACTATGTTTCATATACACAACCTCACTATGTTTCATATACACAACCTCACCCTGTTTCTAATACACAACCTCACCCTGTTTCAAATACACAACCTCACCCTGTTTCATACACAACCTCACCCTGTCTCATACACAACCTCACCCTGTCTCATACACAACCTCACCCTGTCTTATACACAACCTCAGCATGTTTCATATACACAACCTCACCCTGTTTCACCATAATTCATTCACAATATTCAGTATCATCACCCACTGTCGTTTCATTAAAATGTGGCAAGATATGTGAGGCCTGAGATGAATGTTTTAAATACTAGAAAATGAGTAGCCAATTATCTGTGTTGATAGGATTCTCAGAAGAGCTTCTAAGGCTTGAATAGAGTATTCAGATATTGGCCCTCAGTCACTGTAGATTGAATATCGTGCTGTATGTGTTGGCCGGAGGAAGCTTTTGCACCACTTCACTGGACACTTTGTCATCGGCTTGAGACAAACGCAGTAAACTCCTAGCACGACAGCGCAACATGCACCACAGACTAGGGCAAACAGGCAAAAACACGCGCCCACCCACGCCGCCGAGAGCCGTGTCAGGCCACTGAACCGATTGATTTGGACTTGTAGTGGGGCAGCGCACTGGTGAATGCCATGCTGACTGGACTGTGCTGGTGATCCAAAGAGACGGGGCTCTGTCAGCAGAGGCTCTCCTGCGAGGCGAGGCGGAGGCAGAGATACCTGTGGACTGCTTAGGCTCCTGTGGAGACAGGGGGGGGGGGGGTGAGGGTGACAGGGAGATAGTGATGGATAGATGATACTTATTACTGGAGCCTGGAGAGACTGAAAGCCTCTCAGATCATATCTCCAGCCCGCTGCACGCAGCAGACCGGTAGTATTATATAACAGCTAAAGCTGAGGAAAAGATGCCACTATGAGACAAATGTCATTTTCAGCTGGTCTTATTTTTAAAATTAGTTATTTGTTATATAAATGTGCACAACTTTCAAACCAATTTGAATATACACAATTTCTTACACAGTCATTTATATTAGAAGCTAAAAATCATGAAGGTGAAGGAATGTGTCTTACATGGCCTTACATTTTAGACCATCATAAATCATAAGATTTAGAGGGTGGGAAAACGCTTGCAGGCCAGCAAATATGATAATCACAGGCCCAATGTATTTCCAAATAAATGTGTTTACAGAATCTCAATTTCATCTTACAGGGACAGGATAATTTCCCTGGCTCCTGGGAGAGTATGGTTAGTCATCAAGGCAAGTCACCCTGATCTGTGCTCAGCTCATCAAATTACTTGTGATATTTCTATGACTTCCCCTGGAATATGGCGTGACATGTTCCCTCAATTTAAAATAAGTCTCATGTGCTTGTGTGGCACATTTAAATGGAGAGTTATAATTGCTCCATGAAATATGTTTTTAAAGGATTTACATTTCCCTCAAACACAAATTACATATCAGGATTTCCATCCCAATAAGAGTAACTTAAACTGGCTCCTTTTTACTCTGTGGCAAAGACTTTTCACAAGCCTAATTATGTCTCCTGCTCTCCTGGAGATTTGTAAGTGCTTGGGGAGGTGCATGAAATGCATTGCCTCCACTCTTTGTAATACGCTGTGTTTTCACACTGTTTCAAAGCAGAAGTTGTCAAATTAAAAACACCTCCTCTTAGATATACCTACAAAGCACTCACAGCGATAACACTCTAATCATCTCAGTTAGGTTGGAAAGATTCAGTCCTCTATCGCTGCTGGTGCTGGTAGATTCATTCTTTTACCTCTGCCTTCTCTTAATGATGTATTTCAGAGTATGTATTTTCTGTCGCGTGTTATGTTACACTGCATAGTCACATCCCAGCAGAATTACCCTCTCCCTAACTCTCACCTCACCTCCATTCCAACATCTCTTCACCACGGCCTCTCATCCGCTCTGTGCCATCTGCAGCAGCCCTGTGACGACTCTCATCCGCACCTTGGCTCCTAAGCTCAGAGGCTCACGTTTGCCCTCTTTCCCAATGTCACCATGGACGCCCTGTACATCATTCTGTACATCCTCGCATGTGTCACCGGATGAGTGCCTCAGGCTGCAGGCCTGCAGGCCAGGAAGGAAGCCACCGCTCTTTCCTGCCACCCAGGGGCCCTTGGCCCCGGCCCCCAGAATGTCCCCACAGGCCTCCAGCACGGCCCCAATGCTCCGCAGGACACAGAGGACACTGGGAAGGACTGCAGATCCATAGCCGACCAGGGAGTGGGATAAAAATACTCTGCTGACAAGTCAATTAATCAGGTTTCCAAGCTGCGGCAGTGAGAAAATCTTTTAGTTGAGATCAGTGGGTATGTTTACAGGCTGGAGAACAGCACAGGCGCGTGGCCCGAGGTGAGACGGGGCGAGGGGAGGGGAGGAGGGGGATGGCTGCCATCACAAAGGTTTGTCTTTCAAATCTGCACAGTCAGTCAGCCCTCCTCATCACAGCAAATGTTAAAAGAAGATTATTCTTTTATTTATTTTCGGAGACTGAGCGCAGTTATGAAAAAAGAAGCCCATCTGTTGCAGTGCTTCTGCAAACGCTAATTTATGTCAGCTGGCAGTTGAATCAAAAAGTCAGGTAAATCCTCTTTCCAAATCATGCAGTAAAATCCTTAGAACTTATTTCCAACATGCAATTATATAAACATAATCCACTTTCACAATGAAATCAATTAAATAGAATGGATTAAAGTATTGTAGCAATCTTTTCTTATTATTTTCTTATGTGGAGTGGATACATCTACAATACAGTTCTGATTTAGTTTCCGGTCCTCATGCTGTGCTTTAATTATTACCGTTTCCTTTATTTCTGTCTGACAGCTGTGAAATTATTGCTGCTAATTTGTGCATAGACAGTTCAACATCATTCAGTGCATTTTGCACACACCTCCTGATGTCTTTCCTTCTTGAGGTTTTAGTGGCGGACACTGTAGAGGCTCTTTGGCTGGCAAACATCTATTCTGGAGTCAGCAGTGTAGGTAGATTACCATGATCACTTTCAAAAAATGTTTCCACAGTTTGTACTGTATTTAAATAAAATATTTGAATCAATATTCCTCTAAAACCAGTGACAGGTAGTGTACAGGAGTCCTCCATCACACAGGATGCATAACATGAACTGTGTTGCATCCCAGAAGCAGAGAAGCAGAGCAGCAACAGATTTCAGGTCAGCTCCAATTTTTCCTGCTTACCACGCATGGTAATCCATAGAGAATGCACTGAAAATAGCCTTTAGATCATTCTGTGCAAACATACAAAAACATTTATATCAAAATAAGTCAAATGAAATAAAAAAAAGGGACATTGGCAAGTGGATTTTTAAAAATGTCTTCTAAAAGGGTAGTATGCACATGCACGCACCAGAGCTTCACAACACATAGAGCAATGGGCTATTTTAATAGGCTATAGCCTAACTCAGCATTGTGTTTAATGAGACAGGAGATGGGCTAACATAGCATATGTTTCTCTTCGTAGCCAAGAGACTGTTAGAGAGAGAGATAGAGAGTTGTGTGCATTAACAGAACACCCACTGTTCCACTGATTCTGATCATTTACACCCATGGGCAGGGAAGGCAAGCTCCACCCCTGGTGGCTGACATTGAGTGCAGGCTTTACTAGCTGTAAAGGACAGCCTGGAGGACGTGTCCTTCTTCTGATCATTGACTGTGAGGACTGTGTAATTCCCATTGGGAAATAAATCCCTTGATTGTCTTTGTGCTCCTGTGACTCCACTGCATTATCACAAATGAGTGTGTGCAGTTGACCAGGGACACATTCCTGCTCCAGCCCCGGTGTAGAGCGTTCCAACCCAACAAACAGACAGACAGCGGGCAACCGTGAGAGGGACATCAGACCAGCACCTCAGAGCTCAAGTGTGAGCTGTCAATCAGCTGGGTGTTACCCGGGGTGATGGGAGGGGGGTGCGTGACCCCCTGCAGGAGTGGCTGTCCGCTCGATGCGATCTTGTCAGCGATGAGAAACAGGAAGTCAGAGAGCTGCTGTGGCGTGGCGATGCAGTCCAAGAGGGCTGGACCACTGATACACCCCTCCCTCCCCCCTCCACCCCTGGGCCTCTCAGCCTGTCACCAGACCGTCAGCCTCCCTCTCCGGCACCCTGGGGGAGGGCTGGACTCATGAAGCACCCCACCCCCACCCCCCCCCCCCCCCCCACACACACACACACACACACACAGACATACACTAGCACCAAGGGAGCCTGACAGCTCGCAGCAGCCGCATCCACTGAGGCCACGGGCATCGGAAGCTCTCCAACACCAAGGTCCACAACTGCTGTTACCGCTGGTGTGAAGGACAAGTAGGAGGGCAGGCGTGAATAGGCACTAGTTTGGTCTCTGTTTCATACAACAAGCATTCACTCATTCAATGACATTCAAAATACAACTACGATATTTGGGTTGGGTTTTGGACCCATATACCATTATGATGGGCGTTATTTCAGAAAAGGTAGCAAAGCTCTGTACTGTCCCTCTGCAGTGTGTTTGCTGGCCTGCTGAGGAAGCAGGCATCTTTCCCTCACCCCCAGTATTCAGGTGTCAGAGCAGAGCGTGCCGCTGCTGCTGACAGAGTTATTAACTTTGATCTGGTGATCTTTTTCTGCTGACACTACAGCTCAACAGCCGGCGTTGAGAGGAAAAGTCTTGTGGGCTTCTGTTATGGCGCATGATGGATGATTTCCCTGACACAATGCACAGTCAAAAGAGCCTCTGTGGGATATTACCCCATCGATTTCTCCACTCACAGAGCCAGCCAACACGTGTGTTCCGTCTCGCCTCGTCCTGCTGGGGGAAACAGGAAGAGACATGAAGTCCAGCACGAGGAGACTTCAATTTGTTACCGATCACATCCCCCTGCTCTCCCTGATTATTGCCGATGCCAGTCTTCACATTGATCCGCACATTTTTTGTCCCACTGTGCTCCTTGTGACCTTCCCGTGTGCCTCCCACCTTTAATGGGCTGCTGTGTGATTGAGAGATCTTGTGCTCCAAAGACTGAGGCTGAGTGAAATGTGTCCCCACTGCATTTTGTCTTCCAGTAGGTATTCCTGTTGTTGTAATTTTAACAAAATGATGTCTGTGGTCAGACATAGTTGGGTTAATCTATGCCTGGATATTGAAAAAGTCATTAAACATTGTTGGAGGATATACATCCTCCCAAAGTAAACAGGACAGCTTGGAGAAACATGAATGGGACAGTAGATGTACTAGATCTAAGATCTAAGGCTTGTTCTCCTTGTCTTGACAAACCATGATTGCAAAGTTGTCAGTTCTTGAAAGCTGGACAATAATCTATATCTATAGTGACCAGAGAAATAGGTGGGGCTACCAAGTTTAATTGAACGCTAATTTTTGTTTCTGTCAGATGTTTCCTTCTGTTCATGTACTGAATTTTATCCACCTGTTGTATTGTGGTTTGCTCAGGGCGAGTGCTTAAATATTTGAGCACCGACAGACAGCTGCACAGCCCAAGATAGTGGGCAGGAATAAACAAAGAGACATGTGCCTACCTGAAGTGCAATGTGGCCAGGATGAATCAACACCAGGGGCTGCTGTTTTAGAGCCATGAAGCTAGCTAGCAGCGCTAATGGCTGACAGCTTGTGAGCTAACTTTAGCATCTGTGTAGTGTGGCCTGCAGCAGGCAGAGGGCTTCTCGACCGTGTAGTGTTATCCCTAAAACTACAGTATGATGGACTTAGTGACTTAGACATCACTGTGGCTTGAATTTGTTGGATGGTCCTGGCACGCTAATAGGCCTAATGGAGACTAATGTTAATATTGTAGATCTACCGTTGCGTTGCCTTGGGCACAGCATGACAATAGGGGCAGATTTGTTTCTGCCCCAACAGCTGTCTATTAGGTCTTGCTGCAGTTCCATATCTGACCACAGATTTACATGGGGAAATGAGGGGTGCTGTGGAGTTCCTGTGGGAAAAGACGTCCTCTGCCCCACATGAAAGCTGAAAGTGTAGCGGAAAGGTGAGCTACTTACATTAATTGCTTATGGACATATACCTAAAATCATAGAAAACTTGGCTCAAAAAAAGACTTTAAGTCCAACATCCTACTGCCTTCTGGATACAGCAGTTACTACCCCTGCGTCTGTACCTGAAACCGGTTCTCCACCTGTCACGGAAGACCATCACCACCCCCACTGCGGTGCTGAGGTGTGACTCCGATCACGGATGGCAGAGACACATTGAGGTGCTTCTGTTTCTGTATTGGCTTGGCTTGGCCATGTGGTGTCCAGGGCTTTTGGTATTCACAAGTGACATCATTCACTGGATCTGCAAGGCTGTCCAGGGGTGGATCTCAATACTCTTAAATGTAAGAGAGCTGTCTTACAACCTTGGTGTCTGGTCCAGACAGCTGTCTGGCACGAGGTCATTTTTAAGGGTAAGATTATTCAAAAAAACGTTGTTTACGAACGTTCTTTTATGACGTTAGTATGCTGAAATACCGTAGGTTACTTACGTAGGTTACTTACGTAGCTTACGTAGCTAACTTACGTAGGCTAACGTACTGATGTTAGAAAGTTGGCTGAGTGACGCCTCGCAAATCACATCAACTATTATTGATGGTTACAATGATGGTGTTATCGGATAGTGCAGTGTCTATTTCTCTGTAACTTTTGAAAAATCGAAGTGCGAAAACGGTGAAAACATGTACATTTACATACAAAACACGACCGTCAGCGGAGTTGGTCCGCCATCTTTGTTTACATTTTTCAGTTGCCGGAGGGTCGTGGCGCAAAGGTTTGTGGGTAGTAGACAGCATCAAGGCTACACCGATGGTTCCTTGAAAAATGACCGTTATATGACGTATTCTAAGGTGTCTTATGACCCAAAAGAAAAAAATTAAGCAGAATGGGACAGTACTTCCTTCTCTTCTTCTAAGACACCAGGGTGCTAAGACAGCATTTTAAGAGTATTGAGATCCACCCCAGGTGATTTCACTTCCTGTTTAAGAGAACCTTGAAGTGGTAGCCTCTGGTTTGTTCAGCTGGCTGGGTCCCTGGCAGTCAGGCCATAACCGTCACAATAATAAATAATAATAAACACACAAATATGTGCCAAGCAGTTCAGATTATCTGTCATTATCTGTTTGGAGCACAAACTCATATTTATTAAAAAAATGACACACATTTACTAACTTTTGTATACATTTTTATGTCATAGTTCAGCCATCTCCTTTTTCTTTTTCCCAGGAAATTCTTCTTCTTTTGTTATTCGTGTTTCCGCCGGCTTATGGAATAGCATAGAGTAGTATGTTTACAAATTTGAAAGGATGTAGGCTAGTGGATCATCCTGGTACCGTTCAACTACTATTATATAGTATTTGGACACCCTATGGATTATGCTTGGATGTCTTGCTTTTGGCTTACTGGATGGTAAAACAGTATGAGTATTCAGATGGAACCAAAGAACCAGATGCCTGTTTCTCTAAATCTGGCACAATATCCTGCACAGGCCCTCCCTCCTTTGTGTCGTCTGAATCTAAACTTACAGCAGTTCAAATTTTGGAGGCACGTAGGCAACAGATGGATTCCTTGTAAATTGGCATAACACCATATTTGGTGAGAGAAATACAATGATTAATATGACCTGATCTGTAAGAAATGTTCCAAAACTGTTTTACATCTGGAGTAGGTTTACAAGATACGGTGTGACATGTAAAATATGTAGCCTAAGGGATAATGTTTTGTCCGGAGGTCATTCTCCAAAAACAATTCCCGACGGGGCGAACAACACCCCGACGCGCAGCGGAGGGTGTTGTTTCGTCCTGAAGGGAATTCTTTTTGGAGAATGACCGACGGACAATACATTATCCCGCTTATTATACGGTAACTTGCCAAAAACGATAGAAGACATTCCTCCAACATACCTCTTTTTAATGATTTAGTTGCCGTTTCATGAGTCCCGTTTAGAAATAAATAGTTCTTCAAGCAAATAGAACTTTGAAGTTTCAGGTGTTGCATAGCAACCCATTACTTGCTGACTTCAAATTACTATCTACTGTTGCGTTAAAATGAGCGGACTTCTTGCGGAACGATATGAAAGTTGTGAATTAGAAGTAGCTACAAAACCCGTTGCCACTGACAGCGGTCATTATCATTTGGCAGCGGTGTGTAAGCAGGAATTAATGTATGGGTATGAAGTAGGGATGGCCCATTCAAATCAACGGTACTTTTTGGAACATTCTGAAGAGCCGTATAATAAGACAATATAACGTTCATAGGAGCGTATTACACAACATCATTGATAAAACAAATAACCTGTACAGTATCAAGAACAAGTATACAGTGTGAAACATTTCAAACCAAATTTGCAAATGCACGTAGCCCAGGCCCTGTTTTATTTAGTAACGTTAGCAATAAGACACATTAAGGTGCTTGTGCTCATTCAACTTTACTGTTGGCGAATAAAAAGTCGTGTAGTATGGAGTCTCACCCCTCAGAGGGCCATTTAAGAGCCCGTTTGGACTATAGTCGCACACACAAGGTTATGGCCCTATTCATTCAGTGCCTATTTTAGCTAATGAGTTGGGGAGACAAGTGGGCTCTTAACATATGGGCTTACTACCCTGTTCACATGTGTTTTTTCAGTTAAACTCAGTTGCTTTTTCTCAGAGTTTTGTTATTATCAGAGTTTCTTCAGTCAAGTCTTTTGAACTCATCATAAATGCCAAAACTCACTTAAATAAAAAGAGGATATTAAAGACACCTGTGGTAAATTTGTGACAGCCGAAGATGGCTTGTCCTAGAGCGGGCTGGGTATGCTGTCAGAGGTGATGTCTCGCACCTTGCTCTGCCTGTTGTACAGGAGATCTGTGATAGTAGAATATATTATGTTCTGTCATCTAAGAAGCTGATTGAATCTTCATTTAACCCCTGGAGATTTCCCTACTTCTATGCAGGTATTCTGCCACACATCAAAACACTTGAAAATCAGAGGTCCCCCTGAGGCATTTAAGGAGAGTTTTACCCTGGAGTTTTCACTTGCCTTAAGAACAGGGCTGTTTTATGGGAAGGTGAAATACAAATTTCATATTTGCCCAAGACCTATCTCAAGGAAATTATGTTCAGGGGGGAAATAAGTATTATTTTCTATTTTATGGGGTTAAAAGCAACAAAACAAATGATTGCAAATCGTATTCATATAAATATGATTGCAACCACAATACAAAGCCAAGCTTAGTCAGATTTAAGGTCCCTTTCTCCAAACAACCAAAATGTTATAAACATCATCGTCTCAGTTAAGGTCATGATGAACATCTTTGGATCTTTATGGATATTTATTCTGAAATGTAATACTGTTCAAATTCTGTTTTCTCTGCACCTAAGGATGCAGTTATATACCGATATATTAATATACTGCATAGTCTGGCAGGTGCCATACATTCAGACGAACAAGGAGTCGAGGAGGAGGAACCTATTCATTTAGAGACAGGTACACTGGGACCCAGAATAGAACGACGTGCCAACGCCCCTCTCTGAGTGGCCCTCAGGTGGGATGAGTGTCCTCCACCACTCCCCTGTGACTGTGTGTCAGAGCAGAAGCCCCAACAGGAGGAGGACAGGTGACACAGGAGGGCCGTCTAATAAGTCAAGCTTTGATTCCTTATTTTCTCCAGCCCGTTTGATCCGGCTGGCTGTGAAGTGGCCATGACTGGGAGCAGGACAGGAGGGGGGGGGGGGGGGGCAGTTTGAGCCCACCCTGGCAGGGGCCTGGGGTTCAAACGGAGCCCCCATCAAAGCTGACACAGAGGAGTAGGGATCAGGAGAGAGTCTGCCGCTCCATTCAGAGGGGTGGGAGGCTTCTCAGCCCCTACATGATCAGCTACAGGGCGCTGCTTACATTTGTCAGCGGGAATCCAGAGCTCTTTGTCTCATCACATTCACTACGGATGGAGCCGCTTGCTGCTATTTAAGCACAAGGACAAAAAAATGGGACAAGGAGTGATGACGTGGAATACTGGCAAACGTGACATGGCCGAAAGAAAATCCCAGCTCAAATCTGGAGGTGAACTGAAGGCTTATCCCAGGCTTGCTGTGACGGAAACAAACGTACATGCATACAGAGAATAGCAGATGCAAGCAGATACTGAGAGCCGGTAAAGAGTCATTGCTCATTATGTTCAAAGAGAACAAATGGATTCCAGTGAATACAGAAATAGGCTGTAATAGAAAATACAGACATACCCAGATTGTTGTCATTGCAAAGCCTTATAGAGAGCCATGTTAAAAAATATATAAAATCTCCTACACACGCTTATATGCACACACGTTTCTACTCACACACATTTACAAATAGCGAGACTTAGAATCAATCCTGTGGTAAAATATGGAAATGTGTTGCAACAAACATCTCCAAGGCTGGTGAATATATTACCAAGCCTAAGGATGAGATCACCTTCATGGAAATGTGTGCATTATTATAACATGCAAAGTGTTACCTGCCTGGGGGTGACAAAATGAAAGCATTCTCACAGGGGAGGCAAAGTAAGACATGTTCTAATAAGTCGATAACCAAGCACCCAGTGCCAAATTACCTCCTCTCTGGTGCCTCTGCTTCCCACAGACAGGTTCTAAAGATTAATGTATAAGGATTATCTGCAGGTGGAAATGAATGGGCTGATGTAGAATGAACAAATGCTTATTTTCTCATAAGCTCCCATACATTCTAAATTACACCTCTTATGTTTGTGCAGCAGAATAAATCTGCCATGCACATCACCTGCTGTAAAAGAAGAATTTCTGTAAGTAGCAACAAGCCACTTTGGCTAAATAATGACAACTTGTAGAAACGCAAACAGTTTACCTGCTGAAAGTCACATCGGGAGAAAGATTAAAACATGAATGACAAAGGTAGGTGTTGTCAATCTTTTAACTCATGCTTTAATAGATTGTTTCAGTCAAGCTTGATGCTATAGTGGTGAAAAGTGGTGTGGAAAGCATTCGATCAGCATAAAGCATATGTACTACATATAAATACAATCAGGTGTGGGAGTGGTTGATGGGGTTCATGATTAGCATGGAGGACCAGTGCAGAATGCAAGGCACAAGCCTCCTCACCAGTCATGTGATGTTCGTGGCTCATACATAGCCATCAGTCATACTGGGGACATGTCCTCACCTAGCCTGACGATGTCATACTCATAATTCTAGTCAGAATATGAGTCTGATACTGTTCCATTGAGCTGTGATTATGGGGCGTGTTTCACAAACCAGGAAAAAAAATGCCTCTTCGCTCAATTGGATACCTAGAACCAATCAGAGCAACGTAGTATGACCATCTGATACATTAAACTATTACCGGATCCCGAAGGAAGGACGGTAAAAACATCTTTTCGATAGACAAATGCCTTGATTGTGTTTCCCTGTTCCTCTTTTAAAATTTATGCGCTGTCAATATCTGTGAGATATGCATGCTCACGTAATAATAATAATAAACTTTATTACAGGCTCTAGGCCCACATGGAAGATGTACAATACATAAAATCAATACATTTCATATAAATATACATACATACATACAATCATAAATACATATAAATACACAAGGAAAGAAGGGCTTAAAAAGGCACTTATGCCAGTGTTCCCAGATCTTAGATGTGTACTTGACAGAGCTGCGGCCAGGGTCTGTCATCAGATCAATTATAACATTTGAAGAGCGGTCCAGCTGACACATAAACTTAAAAGTAAGGTTCCTCAGCAAGGCCATGAAGGTGGTTAGACCCATATTACAGAACAGCTGACTGGCTCTAGTACTCCTGGGTTTCTTCAGGAGTATCCTAAGACAGTCATTATAGGCTACTTTCAATTTACGCAAGCTCTCCTTCTTGTAATTCACCCAGAGTGGAGCTGTATAGAGAGGGGTGCAGTAGGCTCTACTCTACAAATAATTTTTTACATCATATGTACAGTGGTGGAATTTTCTTACCAACATGTTAGCTTGGACATCAAGCAATCTCCTTTGTCTAAACATGTCAGCATCATCCTCCAATGTGTCTGTGATAAGTATTTGGTACTATTGGACACCCCCAGAGCTTGCCCAGAAAGATGAAAGGCAGGAAACTTAATATCCATGTCCTCCTTAGTTCTACAGACCATTACCACGCTCTTCTTGGCATTATATTTAACATCAAAATCGACCCCATAATTAGTGCAGATGTTAAGCAGCTGTTGAAACCCACCTGTACTCGGGGATAGTAAAGCTAGGTCAACTGCATACATAAAGTGGTTGACCAGGGAATCACCTATCATACAACCTGTACTGCATTCCCCCAGCTGCCTGGAAAGGTCGTCCATATAGATATTGAAAAGGGCTGGGGATAATATACCCCCCTGCCGGACCCCGTTCCTAACATTAAAAGGGGTAGATAAGATGTTCCCCCATCTTACACTCATGCTCTGGTTCGTATACCAGTAAGCTAGGATGCGTACTAAGCTACTGGGCATACCCCGAAGATTGAGCTTATTAAACAGCTTAAAGTGTTGGACGCGGTCAAATGCTTTGGATGCATCAATAAACCCTACAAGCATAGTAGATCCCTTTCTTCTATATGTATCTATTGCTTCTTTCAGAACATAAATACATAGGTCAGTACTATGCTTGGGCTTAAAGCCAAACTGATTGTCAGTGGTGGTTATGAATTCACTTATCCTGTCAAGGAATAATCTTTCTAGCACTTTGGATAGAATGCTGGCAAGTGCTATGGGTCTATAGTTATCAATACTTCCAATTTTACCAGCCTTATCTTTGATAACTGGGACAAGAACTACTGACATCATGGATTCTGGCAATATACCATGGGTCACTATTCCAGTAAAGCACATAGACAATAGCACTGCCAACCTGGGCCCAGCTAACTTAAGGTGCTCTGCAGTGATGTTGTCCAGGCCACTAGCTTTCTTGTCTGCAAGTTGCCCTATGGCACAAAGAACATCATTGGGGATAAAACAAATATTTTCTTGATCTATTTTGCCAATATGATAAGGCTCATATGTAATACAATTAAACAGCTCTGCATAATGCTGCCTCCATAGGTCAGCAATTGCCACTACATCAGTTACCCCCTCTATACTGCGTGGAAGAGATGCTTTAGACCTCCTTTCAGAAGCTAGTGATGTCATTTTTGAGCATATTATCAGCCATAGAGTGAGCACTCAGCACCTGCTCTTGTTTGTTTATATAGCGCAGAGCATATTTATACTTAGCATTCATTTTCTTTTTATAATCAAGGTCAGGTCCCTGCCTGGGCCTACCAGCTATTACCCAAGCCCTATGGGCTGCATTGGCCTCAGCATGATGGCTAGCTACAAATGTATTCCACCCTGGCTTGATGTTCTTGGCCTTCCTGGAGTGAGTGAATAAAACACCTGCTAGCCTCAAGAAGAGCTCTAACTATGTTGTTATAAAGATCACACATACATGCACCATGGGAGGAGTCATCACAGTTCACATTAGTGCAACAAAAAGCTCTTGTCCTTCTGTTCATCAAAAGTTCATCATACCTGAAACAATATTTGAGGACATCATCATTGGATAGTTTATCCCAATCTATCTTTACATTGCTGTTGTCCTCATGCTTGACCAGCTTGGGAACGTTGTCCACATTTAATACCATGGCAATGGGGATATGGTCAGAGGTGGCTAACCCACAACAAATCTCAATATTTTCCATTGAAGCATGAGCATCAACAGTGGAAACAATGTGATCTAGCCAGTAATATTTATTAGCAGTGAGGCTAGCTAGCTACTATATGTTTCAATGGGTTTTTGGTCTAAGCGTTAGCATTAACCTAACAATAATGGCCTTGAGCTTCAGTTAAGAACTACAATACTCATACAACATTCGTGTAGCATATACACAACTAACCAAGTCAATGTAGACATAAAAAAGTTGTGTAGTTCACATAAAATATTTCCCACTTACAGGCTCCCGATGCTGGATGCTATCAGCTTTGCTCAAGTATATTTTGTTTGCCATCCATCTAAAATGCATGTTTTTTTAATCAAATATCAGAAAAGGAATATCTTGCTGGTGTTGTGCAGTTTAAAATGCTCTAACAGAGTTTTTGAGATGCTACAATCGCATTTTTTGTCGTCCAAATAAGAGAAAATGTTGCCACGCTTACAAAAGTAAAGTCCCCATGACTTTTAAAACCAAAACAATGCCCATGGGCTCAGGCAATAGGATCTCTTCATATTTGTTGGTGCAGGAAGTGTGCTGGAAATGCACAAAGATCTCAGCGCCCATTTTCATACTTCCTAGGCTGAATTAATTAGCATAGCAATGGCCATTCAAATTAATGGATGTATGGCAATGTTGTACAGAGAAATGACCAAAAGTCAGTGAAAGCTATCATGAAAATGACAGACCATGAAGACACTGACCATCTCAGTCTATTATTCACTACTAAAATCTGCAATGCATGGCGATTCATTCAATCAAACCTAGCACATTTGTATTATTCATCAGTTACTTTGGATAAATAAATGGTTACAGATAGCCCAGAAATGCAGGTCACAGCTCCATCCTCTCAGAAAAAACACACCAGAAAGCTCTTGTCCTTCTGTTGCTCTGTCTCTGTCCTTAAAGACAGCACACCCTCTGGGCATGTTATTGTTTCTAAATATTTACTGCAGCCTCCACTCCCCTAGCCTGCAAAAGAGTTCAGCCTCATACAGTGAAATCACACCAATTTCCAGGAGATGGGCTATTTTCTGCCTTTGAAGCGATTTCCAGTCGCCTGGTTCCCGGCTGCCCTGTTGAGAAGGACCCAAAAATACAGCTTGGCATGGCACTCCCGGCGCTGGAGCATATGTGGCTCGGCTTGCCCGTGGTGCCACCCGCCGCGCCACCACCACTCACATCATTGTCTTAAATGCAGAGTTGGCACGCTCGCTGGGCAGCGGCCACATAATACCCTCTCATCCGCCACACACACACACACGCTTCTCTCTGCACCGCAGCCTCTGTCACACAGCTTACCCACATCAGGGTGGCCGTGACCTTCTCCGCACATAAAGGTGACTGACAAAGTCTCCTCCTCATGTGCCACTTTCGCAGCAGGAGAAGAAATGGACACTTTATAGCCTCGGCAGGTGTGGGGAGTGTTGCAGGTCCTTTCAGAGGGTAAAGCGCATTGTATTGCGTGCAATAAAACAAATCCTCAAACAAGGATTTGCTTCAGTCAGATGAGTATTGTCTCTGTGAGGAAATGGTGATGTGAGACAAATCCAGTTGGAGTGAAGAGCTGCTACTGCCAACCAAAACATGCACTTCCACAACTGCAGTGACACGCAGTGAAGCTGTGAAAAAGATTTAAGCACAGGTGCTGTGAGCAGGAGTTCAAAACAGAAACTGTGGTGTGGATTAGGAAACACATGCCACAGGTTTAGACAGCAAAGGGAACATAAGCGGTTCAAATACACATGTCCAGATGAAGGCTGCACTATGAAGTTTTGTAATGGATCCAAATAGAGAATCAATGCTGGAGATTTAGGCCACTGTCAAGCAGTGGGTGTTCATTATGTTGTATGTCAGTCACCCAGCACGCTGGCACTAGCAGATATGCTCTGATACCTCGACAGCTCTCATCACAGAGCAACCTGGAACATCTGCATCCCTCGTCTGCTGCTTCTCCTTCTCACTGCACTGATTTCAGACAAGAGCATCATAATCAAACAGTGGCTCCCAGCTGTCCCCAGGAAACGACACCATGAAGTAACAGAATATCAATGTGCCTGACTGCACAGCTGAGTTTCGACACGTGCTAATGACAGGCTCGCTCTTTGTTATCAAGGCAGGAGGAGTAAAATGTCTGCCTGATTATACAGCGTGATGCACTGTTTGTAACTACTCAGCACCACTTTCAGAACACCAGGAGGCTGACACTGGGAGTGGAGGCATGAGGTGGATGGGCTTAAAATAACTGCATTATGAAAAAGGGAAATTCAAACAGCTCCCCCTGCAAGCCCAGCTAATCTGAGTCTCTTCAGATGGAGGGTCGTGTCTGGAGGTGCATTGTTCGCCAGGGAGATTGACAAGTGGAAGCCGGCGGAGGAGATCAAAGAGGCAGACTGATGAGGCAGAAGCAGGCTTTTGTGTGGGAAGATGTCTGCAGTGGGGAAAGTTTCTTTTGTCTGGACTGAAGAACTGTTGCCAAAGCACATTGTCACAAGGACATCAAGATTTACATAGATTAGCTTGTACTATAAATGTAATGGAGACATGATAGTGGTGCTTTGGCTGTCACTAATGACAAGTTTGTGTGATTACTTCATTCTTGCTGGATTTCTTCACCTTTACAATGGTGACTGAAGAGCTGCAGTGAAGAAACTATAGCCATTGGTACTAATGAGACCAGGGGCCTCATTTATAAAACGTACTTACGCACAGAACTGATCTTAGACAGTGCGTGCGATCAAATCCACGTCTAAGTACAGATTTATAAAAACCGTCTTAGACGTAGACAAGGACGTATCTCTACGTCTGGTTTCAGTTCGTGTAAGTACATTTCCTTGTGGCTTTATTGGAGTACTGCAGGAATTCAGGACTCTCCGAACGCCGACAGCCGACACGCAGTTTCATCATCCTCATCGTCACCACCACCGTCACCATTTGGGCTAATGGTGAAAGGTCAAATTAACGTTTCGCTCAATAAAATCAAATAAACTATTAGAATCATTTACACATGAATGAGATTCACATCTTATAGGTCTTCCGTTTTAATTTCACAAGTGTGAAACATTTCGCTCAAACTTATAGCCTATAAAAAGACTAATAGTGGCTTAGTTTTCAGTAGGAGATATGGCTGCATTGGATATTGCCAACTGCGCAATAAGGAGAGAGAGGTTTTTTTTTTGTGATCGCGCAGACTTTTTGACACAGGATGATGTATGTCTGATAAGCAGGTACCGCTTGCCGAGAGCGTTGTGCCCAAACGGCCTCTCGTCTAGAGAGGCGCACCAGAGTGAACCAGGCCAATACACGTTCAGGTATTGTCCGTTCTTGGATTCCTGGCTACAGGAACGTTCCGATGAGAAATTGGAGACCAGTCGAGCAATCCCCGTCATCATTAAGCAGAATTTTGCCCGATGTTCTTCGCAGTATACTATCCCATATGCCCGCAATTTATTAGATTTCCATACAGTGCCCAGCAAAATGTGAAAGAGGATTTCCTGCGTAAAACAGGGTTCCCAATGTATTCTCATCCAGATTTTGCACACTCAGAAAGCCTAGGAAGCCCACTTCAATAGGCTACAGCACAGGTCGGTAGTGGAGCGCACCAAAGCCTTGGTGCTGCTGCCGCAGGTGCTGGTGCTTCGGAGATGTGTCTACTTCAAATACTTTGCTTTTGCCATTAAGCCACCAGACAGGCTTTCTAACGATGTTTTGGCCCGCATCTGCTGTAACATCGGCAGAATGTCGATGACAGTCTGCCTCACTTGAATTCTTATGTTTACATGTTTCTTTCTTGCTTGCCACTGTCACAGAGAGTTTTTGCATTGAGGATGCGCTCTGTTTGTGCATTGATCATATGCTGATTAGATTAAATAGGGGCGTTTTGAGGGCGGAGATTCAGTTGCGCACAATTTCAAGACCATTTGTGATTTATAACCGAAGGATTGGCGTACACGTGTTTTTTGTGTGTACGTCTGTTTTCTGTGGATCTCACATACGGTCATTTCAGGAAATGTCTTAGACAAAATGTAGGATGGTTTCTACGCAACGTTTTATAAATGAGACCCCAGATCAGGTGCCAGTGTTCGGAAAATAATTGCGTTACTTTGCCTCATACGGAGCATATACTTGCATAAGTCACAGTTTTGACACTGAGGGCCTGATTTACTAACATTGCGACCGCAGCTTAATCGCACATTAACGCACGGTGTTTCCCCTCATTTTCCGTGATATTTATCAAACCAGATCCGCGCTGGCCAATCATTATTTAGCGCACCGTTAAAAGACGGGAGAATTCGCCTGCAAGTTGCTGCCACCATGGAGATTCGAGGAAGAAAAAACTAAGGTTCAGCGAAGAGGAGATAGATATATTGGTTCACGTTCGCTCAATCACTGAACCTGATTCAATGGGTGGTATTGTTTTTCTGCCCGCCATCACCTACAGCGAGATGTTTAAAAGAACACAATTATAAAAAATATGCTATTGGTGGCATTAATGCATAAACTGTCTATTATAACAATATAGATGTGAGATTAATACGTTCTACAAGGGACATGGGTTCACTACAATATATCCCCACTGAAACAAATACATTTACCAAGTAGCCAGGCCTCTCCAAAATCACCGTTGCTCAATCATGGATAGATGGCACTATTCCGGAAGATAAAACTGTCATGGACAGACCACTACCACGTAAGTAATGGTCATGTTGGCATCACATATGACCTGGACATTCATTGAATATGTGTGCTTTCTGTTTCGGTAAATGTGTTCGTGGATTGAAGGTGGGACTGTTTGCATGTGGTGCGATCAATGGCTCCAATTACGTTCGGAAAGTTTAATTTCAGCTATCGTAATGGAAAATGTATATTGACCAGTGCGCCGTAGCAATGCGTCGAGTACCTGGGTGAATATTTGGCTGAGTGGAGGCTGAGATATACCAACTGCAGATGCTATAACTGTTTGAAATTATCCGGAGGCCAATATTTGCAAATGTTGTCAGGAGTTTAACAACTGATGGAATGGAATGTGATCGCCGGGCGGAGGGTTCGATGTCGTCTCTGATCTGGTCCAGTAATTGAAGTATTGCTTACCCTAACCTGTACCGTCTAATGATTTGTGGTTCGCTTAATTGAAAAAGTTTTATACGAGTTGAAAAAATCTTTCTGTGCTCTGTCTCTGTCTTCTTTCTTCGCCTTGCTCTTATAACTGCTGCCATATCAACGTTTTCAGACTCAATGGAAATGCGCTTCCTGGTTAAGATGTGCTTTTATGAGGCGGAGAATTAGCCCGCAAATCAGAGACGTGCGCTCGCCAGGCAGTTTAAGTAAATACCACGCAATACATCATTGGGCGCACTTCCCTGTAAGCAAAATGACGTCCCCTAGACGTCCTGTAATGGTCTCTCTGAACGTTCTAAAAACGTAAATGTGTATGGTTCCCGTGACAACTTTAGGACGTTTTGCACGACGTTCCAAGACCGTCCCGAGGACGTTGCGGTGACAACTGGGAAACGTTTTCTATAGGTCATGGGGACGTTATGCAGGACGTTGCAAGCACCTCCCGAAGGCATTGTGGTTACGTCTGGGGAACGTGTTTCTATAGGTCCTGGGGACGTTCTGCAGGAAGTTGCAAGAACGTCCTGAGGGCATTGTGGTGACATCTGGGAAACGTGTTTAAGACGTCCTGGGTACGTTATTCAAGGATGCACCGCGGACGTAGCAGGCACGACCGTTTTTGCTGAGCTAAATGAAGAAAATAAAATAATAATAGATCGCGGAGCCGTCATTTTGCTTACAGGGCGCACACACACACAAGTTCATTTATTTTACACGTTTCATATGATATGCATAGACACATACACAGACACACACGATTACGGGCATGGGAATTGAACCGTAAACCTTCCTATTACTAAACGAGATCGCTACCTACTGTTCTAACACTGTCTGATTACGATTGTGTCACTTTAACAGGTTTATCACAGTGTGAGACAGCCAACAAACTTAGTCTTTTTTTCCGAGGGTTTGAGGAAAAGCATATTGTAGCAATCTCAGTCACTACGCATTGAGGGTTTTCCGTAATGATTACTTTTTAAATTAACATCCATGGCACATCACGGACGTGCGGGCAGGGAGGCAGAATAACTAGCCAAACTAAGAATGATGAAAAAAAATAAATATGAATGCTTCTTTACTGATCTGTGCTATAAATGTAATGTCTGCATGATTCCAATACAATGCATACATAGGAAGGTGACCAAGTGTCTAGCTTTAACATATTGAGCTTTCCATAGGCCTTCAAAGATGCTGCAACAGAACGAAGAGCTCACCGGTCAAATTGTCTGATTGGAATTTCTTTAAAAATCCCGTCTCGCAAGCAGAATCTGGATTTGACAACAATTCTAATATTTAGGCCTATAAAGCAAACGTGCACTGCCCTTATTATGTTTTAAAGGAACAGCCTAATCTGCCGTTAGAAAGTTATTTAACAACACGCATATGCTGCATTTTAAATAAAGCGCAAACCCTCGGTTTCAAACGAGGAGCGAACTGAGTGAGAAGGATCCAACATGGCCAAGCAGACTAGCCTTAAAAGCTTTTTTTCAGAGGCCAACTGAACTGAACAACAGTGATGAGGGTAAACCTTCTGACGAGGATGAACTTGTCCTGTAATACCTGCAGTGTTGCGCGTTTCCTTTTATTATAGGCCTACTGCGCGCCGAAGAGCCGCGAGCGGTATTGCAGACAGAGATTTTGAAAAATTATAGCACTCGCAGCATATTGAAAATTGGAGCTTTGAACTTAGTTCAAAATTTTGAATTATGAACAATGAACTGAGCAAGTTCATGTAGAAAGTGAACTTTCCAAACACTGAATACCTGACTCATTGAACAGAGCAATGACCATGTTGCGGCGCTCATTTTAACGCCACAGCAGGTTGCGCTTAAAGGCCACTTATTGACGCGCATCAGACATAAATGTTTTTGTTTCCCATTGTAAACTTAGGAAAATAAACATGTTGCATTCTAAACTACCTGATTATGTTATTATTTAAGCTATGCAGGCGGTCAGTTTTCTTCAATAGGCTAATTTAGAAGCAGAAATAGGTTAGATATTTGGCCGGCTTTTCATTAAAATGTCGGTCAAATGAAAAACATTTTTCTGGTTCAGAGAGGACCATCAGAGGACGTCAAGGGGACGTTTTGGAAGGACCAAATGCGAATGTCCCGCAGAGGACCACAGGTAAAGGTTACGGGGACGTTTTTAAAGGACTTCCTTGGGACTTATGCTGAGTGACCAAATTATAACGTTCCTTAATAGTCCGTTTTAAGGCTGATGCGAACGTCATGCAGAGGACCTGCAGGTAAAGGTTATGGGACGTTTTTAAAGGACTTCCTGGGGACATGTGCTGAGTGACCAAATTATAACGTTCCTTAATAGTCAGTTTTAAGGCTCATGCGAACGTCACGCAGAGGACCTGCAGGTAAAGGTTATGAGGACGTTTTTAAATGACGTCCTGGGTGCGTGTGCTGAGTGACCAAATTATAACGTTCCTTAATAGTCCGTTTTAAGGCTCATGCGAACGTCACGCAGAGGACCTGCAGGTAAAGGTTACGGGGACGTTTTTAAAGGACGTCCTGGGGACATGTGCTGATCAAATTATAACGTTCCTTAATAGTCCGTTTTAAGGCTCATGCGAACGTCGCGCAGAGGACCTGCAGGTAAAGGTTACGGGGACGTTTTTAAATGACGTCCTGGGGACGTGTGCTGAGTGACCAAATTATAACGTTCCTTAATAGTCAGTTTTAAGGCTCATGCGAACGTCACGCAGAGGACCTGCAGGTAAAGGTTACGGGGACGTTTTTAAATGACGTCCTGGGGAGGTGTGCTGACAGACCAAATTATAAGGTTCTCTAAAAGTCCGATTTAAGACTCATGCGAACGTCACAGAAGGACCAAACGTTGACTTGCTACGAACGTCAAAAACGTTCTGGTAACGTCCTCTAGCGAACGTTGTGGCGGGGACCAATTGGGGACGATTGGGGACCTTGCGAATGTCCTGTTAACGTCCTGGGGACGTTCCCTGTTTGCGGGGTTACCTTCTCTCCTCCCATTAAAATGCGCTTCACGCCCACGTTACCACCCACGTTTCCGTGCCATCCCACCTGTTTGCAAGTTCACACCCGCAAAGCGTTAATATGCGCCTCTACTCAAATGCGCCCCCTTAGTAAATACCGTTTTATGTTTACGACCGCTATTTTACGCCTGAAATGGGCGCAATCCTGTTAGTAAATCAGGCCCTGAATGACTAGCTTTGCTTATAACTCTGCTGATTCTCTGAAAACTAGGGGCATTGGAGTTATCTTAACACTTACAAAGCACTATTCTAGCATATTCTTGACTAAGAGTTCCATTGCACAGTTCCTTTTAAATCTGTGTATATCATCTCCATATGTCCCCAGCAGCTGGGTGAATCATGGAGTTTCAAAAAGAGGGCACAGTGCTGTGACTGTTAATAATTACTACAACTAAACGATTTTAATGATGCCTTGTGGTCTTGTTAGGCTTGTATTGTGAAAATAATAATACTAATGCACACCACTTTAGTCACAACAAACAAAGCACAGTATATGCACACATACATGTCTGCTTGTGTAGAATGAAAGAGCACAGACTCTGAGTGAGGGAAAGGAGAATGTTTGAGAGATTGGAAGGGTCGTATCCTTTTGTTTCATTGTCTGTTTCTGACACATAAATGTAACCTAAACACAGTTGTTATGCAATGCTAATCTGTTCCAAAACCCTCCTCATTGTTTAAGTAGGTCTTTGTTTCAAGTCAGATAAATGGCACTGTTGCTAGGATTCCACTGGCCCAGAAGTGGATTTACTGGTGAGTGCATTCCTGTCGAGATACACATTAGCGCCATCAGAAACGAGCGCTCCACAGTACAATGTTCTCTCTGTGGGAACCTGGACACAGTGGGTAAACAACAGTAGCAGCCCTCAGAAGATAATGCTAACACTTGGTGTCGCACTATTCTGGCAAAAGGAACAGGCATTATCTCTCTTAGAACACGCACCGGAATGGATATCTCTCTGACAGGCCGGGGTGGAGATAAAATTATCATATTTCATACTTGTGTCTTCCTCAATCTGGGAAGCAGGGAGCAGGTGGTACAACACCTAGGGGGATTGGAGCTTGACACACTACACTAAATCACTGTGCCTCATTTGTCAAAGTTTTTTGTCTGCTTGGAGTTCTGACTGTAACACATGCTAACGTGTACTCAAGTAAAATGGAGCAACTCTGGATAAACTTGTCCCAGGGCGTAGACATCTCTGTACAGAGGCAAATGAAAAATGGTTCATTCCAGCCATCATAAAAGAATGCCATTATAGTCACATTCAGCGTTTAGTTTCGTATTACAGATTAATTACACACATACACTTATGCACACATGACTTTAATTTCCTTGCAAAGACTGGCATGTCATTTCAGTTCACAGGAGATCTTATACAGCACTGCTTGTATTTTATGTGGAGGTGCTCCCTTTCCACGGGGCATTTTTCAAAATGTTTTGACAAATGGACACATAGGACTGCTTCATCGAGTCAGACTCATTTGTCTGCAGTTTTTAAAGCTGTGACAGTCTAAACATACTACCAGTTAAATGGCGATAGGCAACACAAAGGAATTGCTATGCCATGAAATATGAGCGTTCTCAGCGTACGCCCACTAGATTTCCATATAAACTCCAGCACAGTTTGACAACTGACATCCATCAGCTGTGCAAGAGTGCAGCACAGACCCAAAGCTGCAATTATTGTTCAGGCCAGTGCACAAAATAATTAGGGAGAAATATGTTATCCTCTGACATCATTTTACCTTATTCTCTTATTAACCACCATCCATCACCACCAGACAAGTTTGGCCTCTTTATATTTGATGAGCAGGAGCCCTGCGATCCGCCCTTCACAGCCAGCACAAGACTGGCAGGGCGGTCCGGAGCTGCCACACTCTGCCGCGGGCTGATGGCCGCATCCTCAGTGTTTCACTAGGAAATTACCTTGAGTGGATTAATTAGCTGGATTTGTCTGTGAAAGGGCCTGTGACATCTGGTCTTGTCTCGGTGCAAAGTGTTAATGAGGTCGGATCCAAGAGGTTCTGAGTGCCCAAGAGCGCTGGTGACAGGGGAGACAAAGACAAACCCGAGCAGCCGCCCACCCGCTCTGGGCTCAGAATAAGTCACGCGGACACATGGTTCAGCCCGTATGAAATATATGTGTTAGACAGCGGCCAAATGGAAAATAAAGATGAATGAAAGAGAGCCAGCTGGAATACAGAGAATACAATTCCTATGAAATGGGTGCAGAAGTCCCTGCTTAGTTTGTATCGATGCCATTATCTGCCATGTCATGAAAGATGCTCCAAATTTTGAAAGCTATGAGTTTTAATGAGCTGTACAGTTTAAATTGGATATGTAATGCTGTCAGTATCTTATCCAATGCCGAATAGACACTGGAAAATAAGAAATCTTCACTGTCATGTTCAATGGCATAGACGTAGGCTAAGCTTGTGCTACTGTACATTATACCCAGCTTACTCATTTCTACATTCTATTCCTCCAAAGTGTCAACCTTTCCTCTGTGCAAAACTTTGGAGGTTTGTGTCCACTTCTACGGTGGCAGTGTGTGGCTTGGCGGAGAGGGGGAGATGGAGACACACATGCACACTCACAACCAGAGACAAGCACAGGCCTGAGAGGAACGGCTGTAGGGCCTAGAGAGGAACTATACCGTAATCACCACGTCAGTTTAGAGATAAATAAATGCACATGGCAATGAGAGACTTCAGGGTGGATTTACTAAGAATAGACATCAAATGCAGATTATCAGATTTTTATGAGCTACACTGGGAGGGTTTTCAGCTAAATGATACACAATGCAGTAATACATTCATTCATTCGGTGCCCATATTTGCTGATAAAAGTATCGGCCTGTCTTCAATGAACTAGGTTACCCTGAGAAATTGCGACTTTTTTGGCAAACAGTCTGTCTGGTCGTGGTGACAATGTACACCATTTATCAGTGATGGATCAGAATGAAGACACACTATAGTTTTAGAGCAGAGCCACTAGTCAGTCTAATTAGCACTACATACAGTGCATCCTGATGCGCCACATGGACAGAACTGTAAATGCATGAGTGTGTAAATGAGCCTGAGCTTTGCTGACGGTAATGTACACTTTTGCACTGCTCAGGAAATTCACCATTCAGCTCATCAGTACGCACACTGTACACCACAAACAAACGGACAAGAAGGAAATCTACAGACTTCAAAAGACCTATTTGAATATCTGGAGCCCTCAGACTCATCGGCCCTCTGTTTCCATGCCGCACCTTCTGTATCGTATGCATAATGGATCTGAATGTACAGCAACATGTTTTCCTTCCTCTTTAATGTTAGCACGGGTTTGCACGCTCCCCATCTCTGTCACACTGCTCAGATGTCTCCCGCTGCTTCCTGTCGTCCTCTTCCAGGGTAATTATCATTAGGGATATTGTATTTACATATGGCTGGGCATTTCAGCGCATTTCTGAGGCACAGTGGAGTGCTTATGATCTTTTTATGCTAACTCCCCACAGGCTGCTACTCAATGAGAATGTGTCATTTCATTGTCCTGCAACAACAGGCTTACCAAATTAAGAGGAAGCCATGAAGAGGCAGGCGACCATGTGCAATGCTAAACTTAAATGGCGGCTCTTCCCACATTATCATGCCCCCAATTACACCCTGTGGAGAGCTGTGAGATCAGAGTTCCACCCAAACAATGCTGATCGAGTAAACCTACAGGACCACAAACAGACGGCAGGTTTCAAACAAGAGTGGAGAGCCTTTTTAACTGCTGCAGAAACATGTCACACATATCTTTGTGCGAGAGCGTTATTATTTGTGAGGGTATGGGAATGTGTGATGACAATATATCACATAGTGTGCTGAAAGTGTGTGTGTGTGTGTGTGTGTGTGTGTGTGTGTGTGTGTGTGTGTGTGTGTGTGTGTGTGTGTGTGTGTGTGTGTGTGTGTGTGTGTGTTTGCGCAGCGTGTGTATCTAGCAGTGTTAACGATATGCAATGGCACAGGGAGTGCACAGTCAAACGTTGGAGACAGCTTTGACAGCAGGCAGATGCACCATGGTATCTTAGGGGCACCGTGCCCAACGCCAGGCTCCTCACAGAGCTGTGCCCTCTGGGCTGCACTGGCCATCCTCTCCCTCCCCTCCGTGGGGCAGGGAGAAGAGAGAAGGGAGAAGGGAGAATGGAGAAGAGAGAAGGGAGAAGGGAGAAGGGAGAATAGAGAAGGAAGAAGAGAGAAGGGAAAAGAGAGAAGGGAGAGGGGAAAATGAAGAAAGGAGAAGGGACAAGAGAGAAGAGAGAAGGAAGAGGAGAGAAGGGAGAAAGGAGAAGAGAGATAGAGATGGGAGAAGAGAGAAGGGAGAGGGGAGAAGAGAGAAGGGAGAAGAGAGAAGGGAGAAATGAGAAGGGACAAGGGAGAAGAGAGAAGGAGAAGGGAGAAGAGAGAAGAGAGAAGGGAGAAAGGGAGAAGGGAGAAGAGAGAAGGGAGAAGGGAGAAGGGAGAAAGGAGAAAGGAGAAGGGAGAAGGCAGAAGGGAGAAGAGACTGGGTCCAGATGCCCTGTCAGGCTGCAGCCACTGGTTCTCAGGCTGTGGGTGCAGGAGAAGAGCACTGAGCACATTTCAGCATCATGCGGAGTGATATTTTTCTGTCATGTGCACGGAGCCCTTTAGTTATTAATGATAGACTATGAACCTGTTAATGGAGTAGGCTCACGTGAGGGCTTTGGCATTACCTGAATGACTAAAGGAGCTTAAAGCAGCATATTGGAGTTTTGGTCTGAAACCTGAACAAAATGCAAAAACCTTCCAAACCCACCAACGGCCCAGCTGGCACTGATAAAAGCTTGCTAACATGCTAACATGCTACATGGCATCTTTTCATATGCTGTGCCATGCTGTGAAAGCTTTTCTTACATATTCACAGGGCGTTTCACCCTGAACCTCTGTAATGTAGTTTCACTGCTTCTGAACAGGTATGCTACTAAAATATGTTAGGTTGATTGATTAAAGATTTTTTTATCTATAAATGTTTATAACCGTTTATTTTTTTCTGTCCTTTTTTGAAACTATGGAACACTATGATATATGACTTATCAAATACTCCCACCCTTTCTTTAGCCATGTCTTAGTTTTTGTAATGCTGTACTTTGTGGATTTACATTTTGTGCACACATATTTCATTATGCAAATGTACACTTGTCTCCATGTGAAGTTGTAGAGCATACATGGGCACTCAAGGTGTACCCATGCATACTCTTGTGTCTGTGTGTAGGTGTTTGTTGATTTGTGTGTCTGTGTGTAGGTGTTTGTTGACTTGTGTGTGTGTCTGTGTGGAGGTGTTAGTTGATTTGTGTGTGTGTCTGTGTGTAGGTGTTTGTTGATTTGTGTGTGTGTCTGTGTGTAGGTGTTTGTTGATTTGTGTGTGTGTCTGTGCGTCTGCCCCATGCACCTTGAGACGCCACCTTGTGACACACAGTCTTTCAGGAGAGCCTGGGCAGGCAGCTGAAGGCCTCTGGATCTGGAGTGCTGCCAGCTGAGATCCTCCGCTCCATCTGTTCTAGCTGCCACTGTGCTCTGTGCGCTGTGCTGCTTTGTGCTCTGTGCTCTGTGCTCTGTGCTCTGTGCTCTGTGCTCTCTGCTCTCTGCTCTGTGCACTGAGGGGCTGGTGCAGCGGGTAGAGAGAGGCCTGTGTCCTGCAGATTACAGGAGACTCGTAGGAGCACCCTCTCTCTATATATTTGTCCTCTCCCTCTCTCTCTCTCTCTTATTTACTCTTTCTCTCACTGATGTCTGGGCCTGCCTTGCCTCCCTCCATCTAAAGAAAAAATATCATGCCTAGGCCTCTAATTAGCTTTGCTGTGAAAACCTCAATCTCCCCCACACACCCCACCTCAAATGAGTGACCTTAATAAACAGATGAGTCTTGGTGCCTGCACACAGAGAGAGAGAGAGAGAGAGAGAGAGAGACACACACACACACACACACACACACACATGCATACACAAACACACACCCACAAGCCCGCTTTGAAAAAAAAGTTGCCTCAGCATTTTACGGGTAAATGTACTGATTAGTTTAGCCTAGTTACACATGAGCAGAAAACAAAAATGTTGCCAAGCTGCTGGAACCATTATTTTTCCCCGTCCTGGCAACAGCAACTTGGCAGAGAGCAAAGGTCTCCGTAAAGAGTTTTGGAGTCATCGTTTTGGAATGGTCAAAGGCCACAGTGGTTCCCCTCCAGAGCCTGCTTAGATGTGATCTTTGAAGGGTCACCATATTCAGTCTTATGTCAAGACACCACAATGCCTAATGATCCTGTGAGGAAAAAAATGGTTGTTGACAAGACTTGCACAATATCTTTATCAGACCATCCTGTTTGTGTATATTTATTTCTCTCTCTCTTCATTTCTTTCTCTCTCTCTGTGTGTGTGTTAGTGAAGGTTATGTGCATGTGTGTGTGTGTGTGTGTGTGTTGAAGCGTATGAATATTCAGGTATGCTAATGAACCAGTGTGATGGGATCTTAATTGAAACGGCACATTTACATTTCAGTGACTCCGTTCTACTAGCAGGCCGTCTCTCCTCCTCCTGGCTGCTACCTTTGTTCCACAAACCTGAGGAAAGAGTTCTAAGCCATGGACTAGGTGTCACTGTATCACATTAGCTCTGTCGAGGCAGGTAATTATTGCTTCGATGGTACTCCTGCCAATCATCTCCGGCTTTTGTGAGTCACTGATCATGGTGCATAACGTGTAATAATAATTTTATCACTATGGCTTTCATGCCCCCTCAGCTACGATGGATTTTATTGAAATATTATTGTGTAAACAACTCTCCCAATCAATTGTAAATAAACGCAAGCAAGCAGAGCTGGAACATGCCCTCCAGATAAGAGCTCCTGACTGGATGAGCACTGAGATGGAATTGGTCCATGTCCTCCTTACTGGGGACGTTTGGAAGGAGTGTGTGTGTATATATGTGTGTGCGTGTGTGTGTGTGTGTGTGTGTGTGTGTGTGTGTGTGTGTGTGTGTGTGTGTGTGTGTGTGTGTGTGTGTGTGTGTGTGTGTGTGTGTGTGTGTGTGTGTGTGTGAGAGAGAGAGTGTATCCAATATTCTGCAGCCCTTTGTGCCTGAGGTTTACTCTGTCAGTGTTCAGTGACATATACTGTTTGTGAGTGGGTGTGTGTGTGTGTGTGTGTGTGTGTGTGCGTGGGTGTGTGTCAGTGTTTGTGTTTTAGGGTGGGGGTGGAGGAGCCTTCAGATCATTATGCAGACGTGCCCACTTTCTGCTACCCAGAACTACGCAGCTGCTCCTCTCTTCTGTCTCCTTCCAAAGCTCTTCTCTCTTGCATCTCTCCATTTCCTGTCTTCCCTCCTCACTCCATCTCTCCTCTCCTCCCTGCGTCATCTCCTCCCTCCCTGCCTCCTCTGTGCCTTTGCTGTTGTCTTACATGAGGCCTCAGGCTCCAGCATATGCTCGTCCCTTTGTAAGAAATTAACGCAGTTGTCACCAATGATTATACAGCCCAGGAGCAATTTGTCACTGCAGTTTTCAGACACACTGTAAAATACCATAGAATGCTTTCAAAAAGACAGGAGAGGAAAGAATTCTCTGACTTGGAACACAGAAAATAAATTGAAATACAACAGTAGGGCTCCGCCTGTGTAAACAAATGTGGCATCTTAGTTGGATGGTTTTGAATTAAATGTGTAATATGTTGCTGTTCCCCTCTGCAACTCTGTGATACCTGTTTATGCAACATTACTTACACAGAGGAAGAGAGTTGGACACAGAGACACAGAGTTGGTAGTCTCTCCTGCTGCCTCTACAAACTTTACTATAAGTTCTGCTCCTCTTCTCTGCTTCTCCTCTACTCTTAAACATGTAGCGGTGATGGCGTAATTGGTGCTCAAGGAGTGTGTGTGTGTGTGTGTGTGATCAAGACCAATCAGTATTAGCCAAAGCTCTTTCACTACTGTATGAACACAGATAAAAATTGTTCCAGACATATCACAGCACTCAATGCCATTCATCCTTAAAAGGAACATGGGTCCCAAAATCAGTGTGCACTCCAAGCCTTAGAAAAAAACGAAATGGCTTAATCCCGCAGATATTGAAAGGATCAGAGGCATATTAATATTACATTCATATCACTCCCTCTACCACTGAGACTGGCAGAGCACCTCCTGGGTTTGCTTTCATTGTGACATAATTACTGGGTTTGATCTGGGCTTAGGTGCTATTTGAAGGACTTATTCATGTGGGTTTAGTTAAGGACTGTCTGCAGCTCCTATCCAGCTGTTTCCTCACTGCTCGGTTAGAACAAAGATTGCGCCAAGCTTTTCATATGCAGAGGGCTCTCACTTGATACACGTATTGTTTTGTAATTATATCCATTTTGCTTGATTGAATATTATTGTTTATAAAATAACCTGGTTGAAATTATGACACATGAGAAGTGTAATTTCGTTTTTTAAATCCAGCTAGAAAAGATGATTCCTGAGAAGGCACATCAGATACAGAAGTAGAGAGCACCGAGTAGACCAGTTTCTGTCATTTTCTTTCATGCACAATTTGTCAGACAAACAGAGAGAATGGAGGAGATAATTGGCTGCACTGATACATCTACCATCAGAAAGACTCTCTGTCAAATGTCCCTTTCCCTCTGCCCTGCATCCTTGACAATGAACACATAAATCAAGATCAAGGCCTGGGTTTAATCCTACTTAGGTATACATACTGTAGGTTAGGTTGAGAAGAGCGTGTTGTGTGGCAGCATCTGCTGAGTAAGTCAGCATCCACTAAACGGTCAGATAGAGCACGTATATCTGGCACAAAGTCCTCTCAGTGCAGTGGCTCAGTCCTTCAGTGACTTTGCAGACGCGCTGTGGACATGTGACGGAGTGGACACAGGGAGACCCACCTCTCTGTCGCTTTTGGCTGACTACAGACTCGGCGGAGTGGACGTCTGTGTTGGTCTTGGCGGTGTGCTGTTGTGCTCTGTTTGCTCCGAGTGCCTCTGGGCTTTTACAGCGTGCTGTTATTGTCACTTTGGTGCCTAAAAGTCAGCTCAAAGGCCACAGACTTTGCCTCTGCTCAGCACTGCATAATCTTCAATGACTTTGGTTTAAATATCCTTTTGAAAACCTTGACCATTATCACATGATTCAATTTCACAGTGCTGCAGACTGCTGACATCTATAATTGCCATGCTGGGGATAAGCCATGCATTTGCACTTGAACAGTGTGTTGACCCACGCACACAAACACACAAAAGAGTGGGGAAGAGAATGAGGGGGAAGAAAAAATGAAAAGAGGAAGAGAGAGAGAGCAGGGGAGCACTTCCAAAGTCACTTATGACTCAGAGCACTGCTCATTGGAGCTTATTATGTATAATGCTTATTGTGCCTGTTTCCATGTGTATATGTGCGTGTGTGTGTGTGTGTGTGTGTGTGTGTGTGTGTGTGTGTGTGAGTGTGAAGAGTGAGAGAGTTCTAAAACTGCAAATGCAGATAATGCAGCTCTCAGATAACGCAGCTCTCACCTTCTACCACTTCGCTCTGGTTCTGGTTTTTGCTGCACTGAGATCTAGGAATGGGCAACATCGCCATTCCAGGACGGAATCTTACTGGAGTGGTGACGGACGCCTGCACCAAAGAAAAAGAAAAACAGAATATGTCATTTGCGTGATCTGTTTTCTATCGGCCATTTGCATGTCACGTAAATTAACTTTGACGGAGTGGGCACCCTGATCCTAGTTTGTGTATTTTTCACAAACATATTGAGCCAACTGTTCAAATTTCTGCAAAATCATTAAGAATAATATAAAACCAGTCTGCACACCACCGTTAGTGTAGATTTGTCTTTTTTGGTGGTCAATGCTCCTACCTAATCCTAAAAACAACAGTAGTAGATGTGTAAAGATATGCAGTTACTGGTATGGGTTAAGATTCAGTGGGTTCATGGCTGAACAAATCATGCTGCAGACTGCACTGATACACAAGGCTTTTAGAAAATTCAAATCTCTTATGTTTTGCAAAAACAAAAGAAGATCCTTCATGCATTCGCTGGTCAACTCCTTCTAGAGTTTCTTCTGGAAATGCTGTGAAATGTTTTCATTCATATTCCAATTTCTGAGGAAGCATGATAATCACAAGGAAGATCTACTCCCACATGTGGAATTTCAATGCAATAATGCAGGTCAATTGTGTACGCAACTACTAAGTGCAGTTTTAGCTGGCCCCAAAACATCAAAAGGCAGAGGGAAAATGTTCTGTTAAGTTATTTTTTTATGGTGAGCTGCAGACAGATGAAGGCCTCCAGAATCCAGCCGCCATTCCTCTGAAACAGCAAGTGAACAACAATGAAACATCAAGATGAAAGAGTCTCAGCCCTCTCTCTGCTGCTGTCAAGGAATATATATATATTTTAAATTTCCTCCTGAAAAACTCTCGAGTTGCTGTGTGAAGAAGCTGGAAAGGGGCTGGCTAGCAGCAGGATGGCACTTAAAACTGCTTTAAAAGGAGCGTCTTTGATAACACCACCCATTTCAAGGGCAGCGTCTCCACTAATGATGTTCTTCAGACAGACGCAGATAGACGGGGACCTCCACAGCGTTAAATATGCATCAGGCGTCATTTACACACAAAAGATGATCTAGCCCCTGCTGCAGCGGGTCTGTTTGAGTCTGGGGTTGATGCCTGTCATGGAAGACGAAGAGCTCAAACACACACACACACACACACACACACACACTCACACACACACACACACACACACACACACACACACACAAACACACACACACACGCACACACACACACACACACACACATACACACACACACACACATGCTCACAGTACAAGCACTCACACATGCAGACACAATAATATGTGTGAGATGTGATGAGAGATATGATGTCTGGGACTCACTCCAGATCTCACTGTATGTAAGGCAATAAGATCAGCATGAGATTCTTCATTTCTTTATCAATGCAGAGAACTTTACACCCTTATAGGCGAGGAGGACATGGGACAGTGTCATTGGCTGCATTTGCCTCGGCCATGGGTGTATTGTAAACATTCATTTGCGAAGAAACTTAGGAGTACATGTTATGATGAGTTTTTCATGTGTCTCTGAAACATAGGAGTTCATGTGATGACGAGGTTTTCATGTGTCTCTGAAACGTAGGAGTTCATGTGATGACGAGGTTTTCATGTCTCTCTGAAACATAGGAGTTCATGTGATGACGAGGTTTTCATGTCTCTCTGAAACATAGGAGTTCATGTGATGACGAGGTTTTCATGTCTCTCTGAAACATAGGAGTTCATGTCATGATGAGGTTTTCATGTCTCTCTGAAACATAGGAGTACATGTTATGATGAGTTTTTCATGTGTCTCTGAAACATAGGAGTTCATGTGATGACGAGGTTTTCATGTGTCTCTGAAACATAGGAGTTCATGTGATGACGAGGTTTTCATGTCTCTCTGAAACATAGGAGTTCATGTCATGATGAGGTTTTCATGTCTCTCTGAAACATAGGAGGACATGTCATGTCATGATGAGGTTTTCATGTCTCTCTGAAACATAGGAGGACATGTCATGATGAGGTTTTCATGTCTCTCTGAAACATATGAGTTCATGTCATGATGAGGTTTTCATGTCTCTCTGAAACATAGGAGGACATGTCATGATGAGGTTTTCATGTCTCTCTGAAACATAGGAGGACATGTTATGATGAGTTTTTCATGTCTCTCTGAAACATAGGAGTTCATGTCATGATGAGGTTTTCATGTCTCTCTGAAACATAGGAGGACATGTCATGATGAGGTTTTCATGTCTCTCTGAAACATAGGAGGACATGTTATGATGAGGTTTTCATGTCTCTCTGAAACATAGGAGGACATGTTATGATGAGGTTTTCATGTCTCTCTGAAACATAGGAGTTCATGTCATGATGAGGTTTTCATGTCTCTCTGAAACATAGGAGGACATGTCATGATGAGGTTTTCATGTCTCTTTGAAACCTGTTTCAGTCCTCAGCCTGGGAGAGAGCTGCCCCAGTCCCCCTCAGCAGCAGTGAGGCCTGTGTGTGTCCTGACACAGGGCTCTGTCCACACTAGTGGAAGACAGCTGGACCTTGCTGACGCCTGTGCTTGTCCAGTCCAGTGGGTAGGACTGAGGACACACACACACACACACACACACACACTCATCAAACCAACTTCACTCTTTGAGACCAGGTTTTAAGGAAGAATGTTAAAGGTTCTGCCTTGAACCCTCAGAGTTTTTTTGCTTAAAAAGTAAGATAACACCTGAAACCAAAACACGAGTTAAGGAATGAAATGAAGACTATGGGAGGGTCAATCTTAGGGTGTCGGTGTATGTGAGTACATTTGGGAGTGTTCTAAAAGAGAAGGGGAAGGCGGAGAGCAGCAAGGCGGGTCAAGGCAATGAAAGAGAGAGAGAGAGAGAAGAGGAGGAGGAGGAGGAGGAGGAGGAGGAGGAGGGGCGAGAGCACAGAAGAGGGTCTGCTTTGTGTCTGACAGAGACTGACAAAGGTGTGAGAGTCAGACAGATCATTAGTGGGAGACATGGGAGGTAAGCTGAGGTTGAACCAGAGTGGGGAAAGCTTCCAGTGGAACAGAACGGGGCTGTTCAGAGTCACTATTCCATATTTACCCCTCCTTTCTTTCCCTCACTTCACTCCTCTGTTTTATCTGTCTTTCTTTGTGTTCTCTGCTGTATATACGCTCCCTGTCCTCCTCCCCTAAACTCCCAGTAGCCCTGGGTCTTGGCCAGCTGCCCCCCTCCCCCCCTCCCCTCTGCTTGCTCTGTGCTGGTGGGGGTTTGGGAAGAATAATACCCACTTGCGGCTCAACTGGCACTGTGGGGTTTCCTGGCACCCCAGCAAAGGCAGGCCATACTGTGGGCTTAACCAGGAGCCTGCAGTGTGATAGATATCCGTCCTGCTTCAGAATAATGCCGTTCGAATGGAGCCATTTGTTCAAGTGTTCAAATTCATGTGAAATGTCTGCTGTGTCTCTGGAATGATCTGGTTACAGTGGCATGCAAAGGTTTGGGCACCCCGGATAACATTTCTGTGACTGTAAATAGTGAAGAGAGTAGAGGATGAACTGATCTCCCAACGGCATAGAATTAAAGAGGAAATATTTGTGTTCAAAATGTAAGCAAGATCATTATATTAGTTTTGTTGTTTACACTGTAGGAGTGAAAAGGAGATGAGCACCATGCAAAAGTGTGGGCAACCAAAGAGATTTGTGCTACAGCTATGGCAGTTTCACAATCATCGTCAGGAAAGGCCAGGTGATGCAAATTTCAAAGCTTTATAAATAATCATTGCTTAAATCTCGTCCCAACAATCAGCAGCCATAGGCACCTCTGAGTGGCTGTGTAGCTCTGACAATGGAAATAATTGATGCCTACAAACCAGGAACAGGCAAAGCATCTGCAGGTAGCTGTTTCCTCAGTTTGTAATGTAATCAAGAAATGGCAGGAATGGTTGAGGTCAAGTTGAGGTCAGGAAGACCGAGAAAACTTTTTAGAGAGAACTGCTCGTAGGATTGTTAGAAAGGCAAATCAAAACGCCTGTTTGACTGTGAAAGACCCTTAGGAAGATTTGGCAGACTCGAGTCGTGGTGCACTGTTCTTCAGCGACACCTGCACAAATATGACCTTCATGGAAGAGTCCTCAGAAGTAAATCTTCCCTGCATCCTCTCTACAAAATACAGCATCAGAAGTTGGCACAGAAACATCTTAAGAAGGCTGATGTATTCTGGATGAAGTTAAAATAGAACTTTTTGGCTGCTATGACCAAAGGTATGTTTGGAGAACAAAGGGTGCAGAATTTTATGGAAAAAACCTCTCCAACTGTTAAGCACGAGGGGGGGCAATCATGCATTGGGCATGGGGGACATTTCACTGGTAGAGGGAAGAATGGATTGAATTAAATACTAGCACATTGTGGAAGCAAACATCACTCCATCTGTGAAAAAGCTGAAGGTGAAAAAAGGATAATGATCCTGAACACACCTCCAGAGGCACATTGGACTACCTCAAGAGGCACAATGGACCACCTCAAAATCCACAATGGACTACCTCAAGAGGCGCAAGCAGAAGGTTTCGCAATGGCCATCACAGTCCCTCAACCTAATCATTGGAAATCTGTGGCTACACCTCAAAAGAGCAGTGCTGTTTTTTGCCGTTTAGAAGTATGGGCGAAAATCCCCCAAACTAAAATTGAAAGACTCTCAACTCGCTACAAAATGCGTTTACAAGTTTTACTTGCCAAAGTGGATGTTACTAAATACTGCAGGGCTCCCAAACTTTTGCTTCGGGCCCTTGGCCTTTTTTGTTATTTTGAAACTGAAAGAAAGAAAGAAAGAAAGTAATCATGTTTAAAATATCAAATAAATGTTTTATCTTTAACTTTATGCCTTTTGGAGATCAGTTCATTTTTCTACTCACTTGACAACTTAACAGATTTTGACATGGAGTGCCCAAACTTTTGCATGTCACTGAATGCTTGAATGGAGTGAATTCCATACACCTATACTCACTCCTATTTCATACACCCATACTCACTCCTGTTTCATACACCCATACTCACTCCTGTTTCATACACCCATACTCACTCCTATTAGAAGCTGACTGTGGGAACATTTGATTATGGCTAATGGCCTCTAGAGATTGTGTTTTTAAAACCAGCTTTGGTTCATGACTTGTGAGCTCTGGGGAAACAGTGTATTGAATCCTCATAGCATTTCACTGTTTTGTAAGACAACCTCTGTTTAAGAGAAAGAGTAAGATATCCTTACTTTATTTTGGCGATGAGCAGTTTAAAAAAAAGAGAGAGAGTACCAGAGAGGGCCAAACGCAACACATGGCTGCACAAAGCCTCAATCATGTTGTATGCCAGAGGTGGCCATTGCTGCATGCAGATTGCCTGTTGCCTGATGAAGTCCTGTCTGTTCAGATTTACAATGAGATATGGAGCTTTTACAAGCAGACCCATTTCCATCCTATAAAAGGAGGCCCATTTCCAGTCCCATTTTCATCCTTATGTTAGAAGGCCTGGAGAATATAGTTCAGGGAGGCAGGACAGCTAACTCTATGGAGCAACCCACTGCATGCTGAGAGAGACCCAACACAAATAGCTCGCTGGATACCCAAACAAACAAAAACAAAACGGTAGTTTAAAACTTGAGCAGCATGAGTCTGAGAAACTTCAGCTCACGATGACACTTGGACAGCGCGAGCCTGCTCAGGAATGATTAGAGTGTTTGGCTGCTTCTGTCACAGCAGGCCCAAACATTTGTCACCAACAGACCAAAAACATTCAACTTCTCATTACATGGCGGCTCAATCTGGCTATTAACGGCAGGAGCAGCAGCAGCAGCACAGCATGACCAGCACATTTCTCCCGGCTCGTCATGACTCAGGGTTATTAACGTCCACCATCCCAACACTGAGCAAACCTCACACCATACGTCTCTACCCAACACTGAGCAAACCTCACACCACATGTCTCTACCCAACACTGAGCAAACCCCACACCACATGTCTCTACCCAACACTGAGCAAACCTCACACCACATGTCTCTACCCAACACTGAGCAAACCTCACACCACATGTCTCTACCCAACACTGAGCAAACCCCACACCACATGTCTCTACCCAACACTGAGCAAACCTCACACCACATGTCTCTACCCAACACTGAGCAAACCCCACACCACATGTCTCTACCCAACACTGAGCAAACCTCACACCACATGTCTCTACCCAACACTGAGCAAACCTCACACCACATGTCTCTACCCAACACTGAGCAAACCCCACACCACATGTCTCTACCCAACACTGAGCAAACCTCACACCATACGTCTCTACCCAACACTGAGCAAACCTCACACCACATGTCTCTACCCAACACTGAGCAAACCTCACACCACATGTCTCTACCCAACACTGAGCAAACCCCACACCACATGTCTCTACCCAACACTGAGCAAACCCCACACCACATGTCTCTACCCAACACTGAGCAAACCCCACACCACATGTCTCTACCCAACACTGAGCAAACCTCACACCATACGTCTCTACCCAACACTGAGCAAACCCCACACCACATGTCTCTACCCAACACTGAGCAAACCTCACACCATACGTCTCTACCCAACACTGAGCAAACCTCACACCACATGTCTCTACCCAACACTGAGCAAACCTCACACCACATGTCTCTACCCAACACTGAGCAAACCCCACACCATACATCTCTGCCCTCAGCTCAGGAGAGCAGAATGCTTTCTTCAGAGCACCCCCAGTGAAATCACACCTGTGTTTCTATACACTGGAGAAAGGGAAAGGGTGGATTTACTAAACTACGCTACATTGGAATTACGTGATGATGTTATTATGTTGAACTAACTAATTTGGACATATTATTCAATTTATACAACTGAGTAAGTTCACAACCGAGAGGGCAAATGATTTATGGGGTCTCTGGAGTTAAATGGATTCCCATCAGTCTTTGTAAGGCTGTGGAGATACTCACGCTGAGCTATTAGTGTTAGCACAATTTTTCATAAGTGTTTGTTAATGTTATTAATAAACTTTATTACAGGCTCAAGGCCCACATGGAAGATGCACAATACATATAATCAATAAATGACATAGAACTCAGAACTCAGAACTCAGAACTGTTTATTTGACAGCAACAATATAAGTACAATTTTATGGATGGAATAAATTAGATACATAAAATAAACAAAGAAATTAGAACAGTGTATAGAAAAGTATATGATGCTGTTGGGAGAATCCTATAAGGCTACATATTGTGCCGCTATCATAGGATACACCCAGAGTAGTTAATTGCTATTAAAATAAATTAATAATATTACAAATAAAAATAGCTTAGTTGCAAACATAGCAATGTTCTGTTGTACAGCTGGCAGAATATTTGGAAATGAGGTGGGCTTTTGAATACCGGGTTAATCCTTCAAGGCTATGTGTAGTGAGTTTGTCTGTCATGCATGTGTCTAAGTGTGTCAGTAAATATTGAATATGATGTCTGATACAATGTTTGTAGGCAGCAGTCCTGCAAAAAGGGGTGTAAAGTCTAAGATGGTGTCTTGTGTTATAGTTATGACAGGATGCATTTTGAGTGAACATGTTCAGGAAATAAGCAGGGAGGTTATTGTTTAAGAACTTGTGGTAGAATTTCAGGCACTGTATTATGTAGATATCATCTAATTTTAATTGATTTAACCGTATGAAAATTGGCTCAGTATGCTCATTATATTTGCTTTTGGTGATGATCCTCATAGCTCGTTTCTGTAGATGTACCAGACGTGCCGGATTGAGACCCCATAATAGTACACCGAAATGCAGATGCGGAACTATTAGAGCATTGTACATAGTTATTAAAGTGGAACCTGGTAAAACATTTTTCATACGGTTCATTAGGCCGAGTGTACGAGAAATTTTGTTAGCAGTTTTGTCGGTGTGATGTTTCCAGCTTAGTGTCTCGTGCAGAGTTAATCCCAGAAAATTGAAACTTTCTACCTGTTCCAGGGGTTCACCATTGATCTTTAGGTCGAGGGTTGTATTTGAGATATCTTTCTGTCTGAAATGGAAGAGCATAAACTTGTTTTTTTGGACATTCAGTGAGAGTCTGTTTATATTGATTCTGTGTATAAATATACATACATACATATAATCATAAATACATATAAATATACAAGGAAAGAAGGGCTAAAAAAGGCACTTATGCCAGTGTTCCCAGATCTTAGATGTGTACTTGCCAGGGTCTGTCATCAGATCAATCAGTTAGTTTATCTTTGATACCAATAGATCTTTGCAAACGTGCACAAATGGCCGATTCGATTCCCTATTAGTGCAGGTTGTCTGTAAGTCGCTTTGGATAAAAGCATTTGCTAAGTACCTGACCTTTACCTTTTAACCTCAACATTACAATTAAGTAAATTCATCGCATCATTTTCTTCAGTGTAGCTTTCCTAAAGTGTGTTCGTGACATCAGGGCTGCAGTGAATCTGCCGATGTAATGTCCCTGAGGATGTCTCTCGGATCACAACTGTGCTTCTCTGGTAGGATTAAAAACCCTCCACAGTTGGGAGGTTCCGCCCTGGCCGCTGCTGTCTCAGTGAACTGTGACACTGAGGTTGTATGATAAATCTTCCACACATTTTACACATTTCATTTATTAGTGAGTCACCACTGTTGCAAGTGTTTATAATCAATAATTAAGAAGAAACATTCAGAATAAAATACCTACGATCACATCATATACCCCAATTAGTTCTAATAAATAAACGTATCTCTTTGCAACAGGAGCAAGGCCCTGTTCCGTGAGCCCCAGCTGCCATCAGTCAAGCTACCATTCTGGCTCCAGATCCATTACCCCTCACCAGAGCTGGCCCTGATGGATCTGCTCGTCTCCGCTTCTCCCTGCTGTCCATCTATCTCAGGGCCCATGCTGTGCTCCAGATGAGGGATCTCCGGATCTGTGTCTCTGGGTGTCAGCCACAGCCCTTTGCTGAGCAGTGGGGCATTTGGGCTGGGTGCCACCTCCACCCCTGGGAACCAGAGGGGCTCCAGATGCAGCCCCCCCCCCCCCTCCCCACCTCACCTCGCCCACCAGCTCACCCACCCCTGCCAGAGAGAGGGCTGATATCACCAGTCAGGCTGAGGAGCAGCAGGGCTGACACGACCCCTTCACCCCCGTCAGTAGCACACACTCTAATGAGAGCTGGACTCTGTGGACAAACAGTGCACGTGTAGTCAATGTTTGAACCTCCCGAAAAACAAAGTGAACTTGAAAGATGCAGTCCGCAGTTCGGTTTTGGGTTGGTCGAAGGTTATTCATATTTGAGCTCAACAACCAATCAAACTAGACGTAACGCAAAGCGTTACAAAATATGACCACGGAACTGTTCAGTAGATTTTGGCACAGAATGAGTCATGGTTGTCAGTGTGTTTGTGTGTTTTTATGTGTTTTGTGTGTGTAAATTGGTTTGTGTTTCATTTTTATGTATTAAAGGAATTATTTGTGCATGCGTACATACTGTGTGTATATGTGTGCATACGAATGTCTACTGTGTATGTGTGTGTATCTGTTGCAGTTTTGATCATGCATTATGGTGCAGTTTTGACTATGTCAGCCAGAGATAGCTGCAATTACATCACCTCATGTTTGCTTTTTCATTTTTAAGTAGGTGGCGCTATACATAAAATGAGTGGTTATGGGATGGGTTGACATGGCCCCTTTAGACAAACATACAAAAAACATGTGGCCCTCCTAAGCCCTACAGTTCTCGGGATATTCGTAGAAAACTGTGTCAGCCCACCTACAGGCCAGTTGGTGTACAATCACATAAAAAGAAAAATTACTGTATGGCCCCCCATGGACAAAATTGCACGAAACTTGGCATGCATTCAGAGAGTCTCATAATGATCCACCACTTTCAATTTCGTGCACTTTCGACAATATATGTATATATATCGTTGACAGAAAATCGGCAAACAGAAAAAAAAAAAAAAAAACTCCGACTATATGCCAATTTTCTGTCAACGATTTCCGGGACACTGAAACACCGGGGTGCACGAAATTTGGTGGGCATGTAGACTTACTAGATTAGCGTGGAACCACTGATTTTCGTTTTGATCCGTTGCACCCCCGTTGGACTGGACCCCTTTTAAAGAGGGTGGGGCGATTCAGTTTTCTGTGAATAAGTCGAAAACCGTAGGGCTTAGGAGGACCACATTTTTTTTGTATGTTGGTCAACCATTTTTTGTAAGAGGCTTCGTCAACCATTCCACTATCACTTATTTCATGTATAGCGCCACCTAGTTACAAATGAAAAAGCAAAAATGGAGTGTTGTAAAACATTTTAATTGTAAGTTGACAAGGTCAGAACTGCACGAAATCGGAGGTGTGGGATCATTATGACACCTTCTGACTGCACGTTAAGTTTCGTGGAATTCCGTTCACGGGGGGGCATGCAATAAATTGATTTATATGATTATACACCAACTGGCCTGTAGGTGGCGCAACACAGTTTTCTTCAAATATCCCGAGAACCGTAGGGCCAAATTGTTCTTGTATGTTTGTGTCAAGGGGCCATGTCAACCCATACCATAACCAGTCATTACATGTATAGCGCCACCTAGTTAAAAATTAAAAAGCAAAAATGGGTGTTTTAATCGAATATATGTCAAAGTGCTCGAAAAGCCATCTTTGGTAGAGTTTTTGTCCATGGATGGAGCAAAATGGCTCTGTAGCGCCCCCTAGCACATTGCAAAAAACCCTGCGCATTGGGGTTATTTTGGCGTAGCTTGACGGAATTCGGTACACGTCTTCATCATGCTTGGATGCGCCACAAAGTCTCTTGACGCCATTATAGCAGGTCCACAGGAAGTCTGCCATTTTGAGTGGAAGATGCGTTTTGACGGCGTTTGCACACCTCGCATCTGATCGAACTCCTCCGACAGCTTTAATGGTAACGCCTTGAAATGTGGTCTGGCTACTCTTCAGCCATGGGCGACTAAAAGTTATATTGGATTTTCTCATTAGTCAGAAGGTGTGGGCGTGGCAGACCCTCAAACTTTGCCAACTTGTTAGTGCTTGCCACAAAACACAAAGTCTCTTATAACTGTTGCGTACATTGTTTGATCCAGAGACAATGTCTCCGGCCCGAACGCGTACATATGCCTGACTGATATCACCTATAGCGCCTCCTGTTCGTGGTTGGAAACTTCACTTTGTTTCCACACCTCGCATGTGATTGAACTCCTCCTACAGATTTAATGGTAATGCCTTTAAAAGTGGTCAGGTTACTCTTCAGCAATGGGGAATTAAAATTTATGAGAGCCTTTTACAAAGTTTGAAGGGTGTGGGCGTGGCAGACCCTCAAACTATGCACTCTTCACAACTCCAGTCAGTTATAACCTATGCATATATTGTCGAAAGTGCACGAAATTGAAAGTGGTGGATCATTATGAAACCCTCTGAATGCATGCCAAGTTTCGTGCAATTTTGTCCATGGGGGGCCATACAATAAATGTTTTTTTATGTGACTGTACACCAACTGGCCTGTAGGTGAGCTGACACAGTTTTCTACGAATATCCCTCATTTTATGTATAGCGCCACCTACTTAAAAATGAAAAAGCAAACATGAGGTGATGTAATTGCAGCTATCTCTGGCTGACATGGTCAAAACTGCACCATAATGCATGGTCAAAACTGCAACAGATACACACACATACACAGTAGACATTCGTATGCACACATACACACACAGTAGACGTATGTACGCATGCACAAATAATTCCTTTAATACATAAAAATGAAAAAAAAAAACAATTTACACACACAAAACACATAAAAACACACAAACACACTGACAACCATGACTCATTCTGTGCCAGTTCGGCGGTCATATTTTGTAACGCTTTGCGTTACGTCTAGTTACACCCCAGTCTTCCGTGCTCCTGAAGCACCGTGTTTATTGGTTGGGATTGTTTATGGCTTGGGCCAAGCCACTATGTTTGATTCCCAATTACAAAGCCTGGACAAACACCAGATTTTTTGTTGAGTGCAAACACAGAATTGACAGCTAGAGGACCGTGAGGAGCAATTTGCTGAATTTCACAAAAAGTGAATTGGATTAGAATCACAGACTGTGCCTTTAAACCTTGATTGACCTACAACTGCTGTGAATGAAGAGTCATCCATAAAAACACAGACACAGGAAAACTTCTACTTCAGAGGATGAAATCTCATTTTAGCTGTCACTGATATTCTCTTGACATTGCTGTGTTTTTTGGACTTCTTTCTTCAATGTCTCACATTTTAAGTACATTTCAAAAGTATACTTCTACAACTGTAGATATTGTCAAGATCCCGAGGCACTCTTTAATCTAGCCATTAGTTTGAAATTAAAGACATCATATTGTAGATAACTTTTGTTCCTCTGTACCCTTTCCAGACTGACAACAACATCGCATTCACAACAGAACCTTACTGATAGTAAGAAAAATACAATTACAGTAAGCTCAAAATGAGTGACTTCTCATATCACATGAATATGTCAGCAGCAGTGTCTCTTGCCTTTGGGAAGCCAGATATTTGAGAGTGCATCATGGAGGAGTATGTCCTCAGTCTCTGTCACACTACTGCAGGGACCATGGCAAACACAGTTCATTCCTATGTGTGCTGTGAAAACAAGCTGTTCTAATTGCTGTACCCTCTTGTGAAAACATCACATGAAACACTGTGCCTGAGACTGAGAACTGCAATGATTAAAAGATAAAGACTCAAAGACAACTGTTCCAGCTCAAACTGATTTAATTGAGGTGCCAACAAGCTAATCTTGGCCAAATGTCCTTCCTTTCAACCATTTCCATTCAAACAAAGGCGACTGCCAAGGATACACTTGAAAGTGTGTGAACCCTAACTCAAGTTATTTTTGTATCCCCTTTGACAAATCCAAAGATTCATAAGTGCAGACTGCTAATCATTATGGATTTCCTACAGTATCATCGTTTTCTTTCCACACACATTCAGCTCACATTGACACCGGCCTCTTGAACAACGCTAGATTCCCTTTCTATAGTTTTTATGAGCAAGACTGGTCAGGTGTTTCTATCTGTCAAATAAAGAAGTACAAATCCAAATGAAGACATTTTCTCTGAATGTAACCATTTATTAGATGACTAGCTAACTCACTTACACATTACAGCTTATTTGCATCTGCTCTAAACAGCAGTATGGAATACAATTTTGTTAATGCGTTAATTACAGGCATAATTACAGAGGCTCAATGCAGATATGTAGTCAACAACCATGGTATTATTTGCATTCTTATCTTAGAATGTATCGCATTGGTGGTGTTATCTATCTATAAATCCAGAAATCTCTGTGTGTCTGTCTGTCTGTCTGTCTGTCTGTCTGTCTGTCTGTCTGTCTGTCAGTCAGTCAGTCAGTCTAGGGCGTATCTCCCTGACGTTAGTTACGTTAGTTATGAGATTTCGCATGTAGCTTACGCATGTCAAAAATCCTTGATTTTGAAGATTTCTGAGTTCATAGTTTGCGACATATTTGTATTTTATCGTTTGCCGTAGGCACTATGGGTAGTGTAGTAATTCAGAGAAAGAGGGGCGGACCCGCGCAACGTGATTGATGTCATAGTCATAGAACAGTCGTCGTCATAGATGTTACCCCAGCTGATGCGTATGGGCCTGTCATGTAACCTACTCTCATTACCATGTTAAGTAGTATATTGTAGTTTGATGTATTTGTATAAGAGTTAGCTTTCTATTCAACGTTGCTGGTTAGCCTAGACTAGTGACCATGCGTTCATGCATCTACAGACGCAATGAGAGAGGTTTTCTGTTGTATTAGTGTCACGCATCACAATAATACTTCAGTGTAACCTGTACCTATGTGGAGTGCAAATATGTCTTGCTATTACACTACCCAACAGCTACACCTACATCTGCTAACACTACAGAATGCATAATTCCTACGGGCACTGCACTAGTTATACTAATTATATAAACACTTTTAGGAGTAAAAACTCTATAAATATGTTGGGATCTAAGTGATGACTCTCTTTTCTGAGTGGAATCATTGGCATCATTGGCTTGCACTAATATTGTAGGAGAACAGCTGACAAGCTGTCTAATAACAAGTATCTTTTTAAAAATTCATAAACATGAAAGCCTGTGGGAGCAGAGATTTAATAACAGGGTATATTTCCCAGGTGTGGCTCCCGCTTCCATTCATCAAACTGAAATGCACCTGAATTTCATCCTTTATTAACTTCTCCCAACTAGCCTCTCCTTATGCCTCCCCCCACCCCCTGCTCTTAATCTGACAGGGGAGGCCTGAGCAGTGCTCTGTGGTTGCTTAATTGTGGGTGATTTGGATGGTGGACGAGACCATCTCAAGCCTGTTCCAAACCTGCTTTTCCCAACGAGGCCACATATTGATGAGTCTACAGAGCGCGGTTCCTTTCTAATGTATGAATCAGCGGCGGCAGCTGGAACCTTGGGGCGAAACATTTGCGGAGCGTGTGGAAGTGAGGTATGCCTGATGTGCAGGCGCCCTGACACTCTTAACCACTCCAGACTCCACTGGGAGGAATTGAAGCAATTACAAAAGACGAAGTGTTCCGACTGGTTTTAGGACTTGGGGTGAAGCATGGGCCTCTCAGGTACCAGATGTGCTGACTCGGCTTCCCTCTGCTCCTTTCCTCTTTATTTGGTTCCTGGAGGCTCTTATATATCACATCTGCACAGTCAGCCAAAACAATATTTTGACCATACCAAACACACGGGATAAATCCACAAACCTTACTTTATAACCAACTCACTGGAAAAGAAGAATCTCAACACAGCTCTGTGTCCACCTGATTGCTTACATAAGGATGTGATGAACATGATTTTCACTGTGTGTGGGTCTTGAGTAAAGCAGGCCGGCACCAATGATGCGGATGGTCAACACTGCTTCAGCAAGTGCAGCAGACACCACTGGTCAAGCATACAGACAACAGCGTCACAGCTGAGAGAAGATATGTCAGTTGTTCTGCTTTTGTGTCAGCCTTCCATTCTGTGCTGTGGGAGAGAAAAGATCAGGCTGTTCTTTCAGTGACTTCATTATAATGCTGATACTTTGTCAACAAGTGGATCCGACTGTCAGTCAGTTTGTTCATTAACTTAGCTTCTGTACATGTCCACATTTGACAATGCTGAAACCATCCCTGTCGTGGCCACAAAGAGGTAGTTCCAATATGTCAGAGAAAAAAGGCACTTGTGACAGAGCCATTTGACTCCGGCTATCATGCATAGGAGATTCATTCTTGCTGCATAAGTTTTGTGTTATTTTTAAATGTCATAAACATAGATACACTACAATCCACGTGTCAAATGTGAAATGTACCATTGTTCTGGCTCTGCAAATGGATAGGTTCTCTGGGTTTTTAGGGTTGACATTTCCAGGGTTTCTAGGGTTGACATTTTGTGTCTTTCATAACATTCACCAATGGATGCCGAACAAAAGAACACACAACTGCTTTTATCCGAGAAATATTTAAAGTTAAATGGAGTATGCTATACAGGGGTTTCTATTACCCTTGAAAACGATGGCTGTCAATGTGAATGTTAAGCATTTAAGTTAACCTTGGCTGGCTAACTGAATGTGGTTAGCTGTACTGGTCCTGTGAGGTTATACAAGGCTTACAACACATGTGATCAGACAGGCTATGGGCCCTTACAAATGTGTCCCTGGGCTTGACCTTGAACATACCTGCTGTTTTAAATAAGGGTTCATGTATTGCTATAGGTGTAAGACATTACACTGAACAATGTTCCTGTCTTTTGTTGCTGAGAAGCTTTGCTATATACATAACAGCTATCCACCACCAAACACAAAATTCCATGTAACATTTTGCAGTTTTGTAATTATGTATCTCACTTGGGGTTATTTATCAGGCCAGGCCAGTAGGATGTTCATCTCCTAACATGTAGGGTTCTCATGATCTCTACAATATTATATTATATTGATATTATATTTCATTTTCAGTGAGGAGCTTTGAAGTCCACCCGTTCGATAAAGGAGGACTGCACCCACCTTACATGCAACGAAAAAGCCTATGTGCCACTGTCAATCAACATGTCCTATTTGAGTTCACCATGACCAGGTAATCCATTCACTTTAATGGTCTTCTCTATAACCCCCCCAAGTCTGACTCAGCACTAATAAGAGTGGGCATTAAGCATGGCACCAGGGCTGACAGCCATTAGTTCTAATAAGGGTTTATGAGAGGCGAGGGATGGAGGTCAGGCAGCAGGAGGAGCTGTGGGTGCCAGCTCTGCCAGCTCTGCCCGTTACAGCGCTGCGTTGGCGGGAACTCATTTGGAGAGGCACCCAGGCTCTCCTCCCGCCCGCCACTACCTCGCTCTCGCAGTAATCTATGGAATGTTTTCAGTCCCGTTGTAATGTAATCAGGCACTCAGCCAATAGGACAGAGACATCTTCTCAGCTTTCAGCTGTCTACAGGCCGACTGGAGAGCTGGAAATATCTGTAAGTAAGATACATGCAGGACATTAGATTTACATTACATTAAGTCATTCTAGCCGACACTCTTCTCCAAAGTGACTTGTGGTAAAGTGCAGGCATTCCTCCTCTCACTGCCTGTGCTTCCCGGGAAATGAAAGCTTGACCTTGGCATTGCACAAGCCTACTCCTGCATGAGTTAGAGGAGCATGACGGGCACATTCAAACCAGGACCAGCAAGCAACCCTCCATACAGATCCTCACAGCGCAGACCTATATGTGTGACAGTATCAGTTCCACTAAGCAGTTTTTATATTGAAACAGCAAAGGAATAAAATTAACGATTTTACTTCCTGCTGTGATCAATCTGTTTGTTCTTCAAATACTATTTTCAGCTAAGCTCAGGATAACATTTTCAGATAAATTTGATTTTTTTTTTGCCTTGATTAATGTGAACATCAGCACCCAAATGGGCCAAGCCACCCGACAGTCAATGTGCAGTGCATCATTAAAACTACTGACTTAAAATTCAAGTAGAGTAAATTCCATAGAACCTCATACACAGCCTTCTCTGAGGGAGACAGTGCTAAGGGACACTGTAAGGGGGACACTGATGCAGCACTGTATGAGATGGTGCTAAGGGACACTGTAAGGGGGACACTGATGCAGCACTGAATGAGATGGTGCTAAGGGACACTGTAAGGGGGACACTGATGCAGCACTGTATGAGATGGTGCTAAGGGACACTGTAAGGGGGACACTGATGCAGCACTGAATGAGATGGTGCTAAGGGACACTGTAAGGGGGACACTGATGCAGCACTGAATGAGATGGTGCTAAGGGACACTGTAAGGGGGACACTGATGCAGCACTGAATGAGATGGTGCTAAGGGACACTGTAAGGGGGACACTGATGCAGCACTGAATGAGATGGTGCTAAGGGACACTGTAAGGGGGACACTGATGCAGCACTGAATGAGATGGTGCTAAGGGACACTGTAAGGGGGACACTGATGCAGCACTGAATGAGATGGTGCTAAGGGACACTGTAAGGGGGACACTGATGCAGCACTGTATGAGATGGTGCTAAGGGACACTGTAAGGGGGACACTGATGCAGCACTGTATGAGATGGTGCTAAGGGACACTGTAAGGGGGACACTGATGCAGCACTGAATGAGATGGTGCTAAGGGACACTGTTAGGGGGACACTGATGCAGCACTGTATGAGATGGTGCTAAGGGACACTGTAAGGGGGACACTGATGCAGCACTGAATGAGATGGTGCTAAGGGACACTGTTAGGGGGACACTGATGCAGCACTGTATGAGATGGTGCTAAGGGACACTGTAAGGGGGACACTGATGCAGCACTGAATGAGATGGTGCTAAGGGACACTGTTAGGGGGACACTGATGCAGCACTGAATGAGATGGTGCTAAGGGACACTGTAAGGGGGACACTGATGCAGCACTGAATGAGATGGTGCTAAGGGACACTGTAAGGGGGACACTGATGCAGCACTGAATGAGATGGTGCTAAGGGACACTGTTAGGGGGACACTGATGCAGCACTGTATGAGATGGTGCTAAGGGACACTGTAAGGGGGACACTGATGCAGCACTGTATGAGATGGTGCTAAGGGACACTGTAAGGGGGACACTGATGCAGCACTGTATGAGATGGTGCTAAGGGACACTGTAAGGGGGGCACTGATGCAGCATTGTATGATATGTGCAGGGGGCGGGGCCTGGAGACCCAGTGATGTGCCCTTTTCATCTGAACAGGAAGGTTTTATGGGATGAAGAAGAGAGGGCCCTAAGAATAGGTGATATGAGAGAATGAGAAAGACCGTGAGGGGGGGATATCTATTCATCTCTATTTTTTACATTCAGACACACTCACACACACTCACACACACACACACTCACAGACACATAGATGCGCACGCACACACACACACACACACACACACACACACACACACACACACACACACACACACACACACACACACACACATACAGTAGATGCACACACACACACACACACACACACATAGATAGACACAGAGGAGGCCCTCTGCCTCCCTGCTGGGCCCACTGTCTCAGTGGGCCACAGATGCCAGGGAGGGGGTCTGTAATTCATGCAGAATTAAGCATGCACATAATTACTGAGGAACATGTCTTATTTATGGCTTTAGATATTGGAGCTCCCCTCTTTCCCCTTACAACAAAGAACAAAAGAAAGGCAGACACCTTTGACAGAGGGGATGACAATGTGACTGTCTCTCAACCCTACTTAGCCTGCAGCTTTAGTTGGGCTCAAAATCGCCGATGTGACAACCTATGAGCGAGAGGAGAAAGTATTGATCCCTCCACACTGCATTTTTTGCCTTCTTTCGCTGCTGTTAACCTTGTAAAAACACTCCTCTGAGGCCTGGAAATGAGTTGTCCAGATTCAATCTGGAGCCTGACAGGTTATGTTTAGTTATAAAAGACTTGGATGCAGACAGTCAGGACAAAGCATTGTTGCATTACAATGGCTTTACAGAGCCGGTGCCAGCCATAAAGATTAGTAGGTCTTCCTTGCTCAACATCTCCACCTTCTGGAGAAAAGTGGTACAGACCGAAAACTCACCCCTTATCAATGAGTAGACTCCGCAACAAAATTTGCTGTGCAAGAGTGTAAGATTAGGTTTCAGCTGTGATAACAGAAAGAAATCTTAGAGACACAATTCCCTTTATAATATCACCTATTCCCATCTTCCAACAATTATCTTATTATAAACGTACTGTACAAAGAAAGGAGTTTTATCATGATTTATAACCTCTAAAATAACCCAACATGATGTCTATATTATGTAAGTAGCGGATTTCTCTCCAGCTCATATTTCACTGTATGAATCCATATGCACATCCATATATAATGTCTATGCACTATATAATAATAATCACATAATGAGCATGTGTGTCTGGTCATATCAGCCTTGTAAGCATGTCCCAACACACACCAATGCTATTCATAAACAAAATCCATCAAATCAGGCAAGAAAGAGCAACACATTCTACCTAATTAGGCGATGGCACCATACTGCACTGCACATAACACTAGATCCTAGATTACAGTGGCATAGATATTTACAAATGTTTAATCTTATGTGAAGGCATATCTCTATTTCCCTCTGGTACTCCCTCTACTCTCTCTCTGTTGGTAGACGTGAGATGTGGGGGGTCCGAGGGGGGGGGGGGGGGGTTCTCAAGGGTTCGGATGATTCTGTCTCAATCATTTGTGCTCAGCTGTGCAGTTCCATCCTGGGTTGAACTATGCATCTTCATCACTCTCCTGCAGTGTGTGTGTGTGTGTATGTGCGTTGGCGCGCGCGTGTGTGTGTGCGTGCGTGTGTGTGTGTATGCGTGCGCACGCGTGCACAGGCCTTTCCTCCCTGCAGTTTCTGCAGCATCCCAGTCAGCATGTGCTCCCTTTTCCGCTGAATGGGGCACTTTCAGTAAGACAACTCTCACTCTCTCGGTAAGACAATATGCAGTCACTGGCAGGGCATATGCATTATGGATAGCAACCCAAAAACCAAAGGAAAGGCACAGAAAATTATCTGTATACACAAAAGCACTCCAGGTATGTGAGGATATGCCAGCCAAAATCACTATTTTTCATTATTTATGTTGAAATACAGAAAAAAAAAAAAGAACATTAAAAGAGATTTAGATTAGTTTGGTTCTGATGGCCTTCTATATGAGTAGGTGCACATACTGGCTCACAAACCCCCTAGGTCTGAGTTCAGACAAGCACAGGCTCAAACAGGCAGAGATGGGCAAAAATACATCAAAATGTGTTTTGAAACAAAATACTAAATACCCTTCAAATAAATGTATCAAAATAAAATACAAAATACTGTTGCCAGAAAATGTAACAAAATACTTTTTCAGAATTTTCAGTTTTCTCTCAATTTGGTATAGCAGAACATTCAGGTTTGGGCTATTCTGTGGCGTAATGTAGTTATCACGGGCCCAGGTGCAGGATATTATGACGGGCCCCAGTGTTGTAAGGCAGTGGTTCCCAAACATTTGAGTCTCGTAGCCTTTTTTTCATGTTTGTAACCGCCGCCACCACGCCCCTGCCCCCGCACACATATTCCGCCTATTACCTGTCAGTGTAATTTTTTCACTGAATATAGGTATACATCAGTATTTTTGGCAATGTGACTCAGCTATTCAGACTTTTTAGATTGACATAAATATGTCTATGTGCCTTGGCTACGGGGCTATATAATGTACACAAAGCTCTGGTGAACCCAGTAAAAAAGGAAGAACAGTCACAGAAAGTCAGTGTAAATAAGCAAAGCTATTAAAAGACAACAACTTGATTGATTTTGTATATATATATGTTTGCAGGCAGCAGCTGTGTGACTTTCATGTTTTCACAAAACAGGGCTCTCATTGCAATCTCTATGGCTTCCAGGAGGGCTATCCCCACCATGCTTTCGTCATACGTAATTGCGTATAAGGACATAATACGGCTTTGATCAAGTCACATTCCACTCCTTCATTTACTCCACTCTAAAGTATTTTGTTACAAATTACATTCAATTTTTGTATCGGCCCTATCAAATTCTAATTACAAAATACACAGTGTGCAGAAACAAAGAACTCACTCAGCTGAAATTCACAGGTACCAAATAAAGGCAAATGCCAATGACAAAGGGAGTAGTAAAATATGACATCTTGCTAAATGGAACCTGATCATGAAGTCTTCCTCAGAACTAAATAAAAGCATGGTGGCAGGCTAGTGAAAATGAGAGGGATAACTATTTTACTGAATTCCATACAAATGGAGCAGAATACCACAAAGACTGAAACAACCCATTTATCACAACTGTGAACTTCATCAGTATCTGGCTGTACCAGAACTTGCACAGAGAGCACATGGGCAGATAACACTAGGCAACTGCAGATAGTCACACCATTTGAATCTGAATAATTCCCCCCCCCAAAAAACTGTAAATCTAGCATGTGGATAATGTCTGTTATAAAATGTCCAAAAAGTAACACAGTTTGTAGTTTTGTGGGGGACATTTTATTCAGAAAAGCAATAATGGAAGTAATTTTGCAGAACAATGAGACAGCACACTATTATCAAGTCAGACTTCTACAGAACAATATCCAAATGCTTCAACAGAGGCACTACATATGAATGCACACATTGTCAGACTAAATAACATTTCCCCCCACAGAGCTGCATTAGATACTGTTTGAGAGGCTCCTGCATTTTCAGAGACAAAACATTAGTCTGCGCTCTCAGCATGCACTACAGGTGCAGCACCCAAAGAAATCTGATCACTGTTATGCTAGATGCTATCCTGGATGACTTGCCTTGTTATCAATCCCTGAAGAAGTCCAAACTGACAAATTAAGAATTTGTGATTCAAAGAATAAGAGAAGAAGAAAGAACTGAATGACAGGGTGAGTGCTCTATGTCAGCACGGAGTACAGATACTGACACAATGTATGCCTCATCTGCAATGTTAGATTATTTGGACAAAACATTGATGAAACAAATGAATACCATGTTACAGATCCAGATACTGAAGGTAGTACATGTCAGCAGGTGATATTTCTAGGACAGTGTAAAGCAGGGATTATAGAAGTCAAAGTGCTCACCTTGTGGTTTTTATAATGCAGTAGTAACATGTAAGAGTTCTCTTCAATTACATCGATCGCCTACAAATTCATAATAATGGTGAAATGAAATGGTGCATTCATCAGGCAATTAGGACACAGCACAGGAGGGGCAGTAGAGTTGTGATTCCTGTGTTGAGCCAATACAAAGCAGTCCTGTGCTTGTACACAAACTCTCCTGTGCCATAGCTGTCTACTGGAAGAGCAACAGAGTCCTTGACGGAACTGCAAAAGTGCTGACACCGGTGGCACTCCTGACACACCCATCCGTCTGCTGGCACCTCAACTGAGATAAACTAGCTTTTGGTCACTAATGATTCTGAGTAAATGTGGCACCCCTGTGATAAAAAGACCCTCTTTCTTTCTCTCCCTCACCTCCATTGCAGATTGAGTAATTTCAGCCCCACAACTTCATTAAAACACCAAGGACAACCTTTCAGCACAGCCACCCCCCTGTTCCAACCCACCCTCTCTCTCCTCACCAGCTTTATCAGGAAAGTCTGCCTGCTGACAAATAAGGCCCATACGGCAAGAAGTAGGCCTATTAAAAAAAAAGCCTTCAATTGCGGTCTATAGAATTAATCTCCTCCAGACCTTATTTCATTTGCAGGCTGGCAGACAAGTCAACAGCCAGTGTATCTCCATTGAGTTGGGAGAAAGAAGGAAGAAACAGACATATAACATCTGAGGTCACATTAACTTCTATTCCTGCCACTCTGATAAGAAGGCTCACCCATTTTATTTTCTTCTCTATTCTCTCTAAAAAAGAGAATTCATTATGGATTCAAAAATCATATTCCTCAAACTCTGTATGCCCGAAGCACTGAACACTTTGTTATGTGGATGCACTCAACATTCAATGAAAAGGTTATGACAGGCTAAGTCTGTAATGAAGGGGAATTGCTTAATGGATGGCTGAGGGTGACATGCTCAGGATTATTACTCGAAGAACCATTTCACCAGACCAAATATGTCCTGCCATCTTGCGTGTTGCTCAACCATGCCTTACTCTGACCCCACCCTGAAAAACCTGAGCCCTCTCAAGAGCCCATACAAGTTAGACGTAGGCTACTATATTCAATTTCATTCCAGTAAAGATTCACGAGAATGAGAATACCAGCCTCCATAACTTATTGCTCTACAAATGCTTATTTTATATTTCTGCAAGAACAAATTACAAACCTTCACTAAAAGAAACTGTCAGTGCCGTTTGGTGATGGTAATGAATGCCACGTTGCAACATGCAACAACAGGTTTTTTTCAAGGAAGTCCACAAACCAGTGTAAAGTTCCACGATAGTGTTATTTACGCAATGAAATTGCAAAAGAGGCCACGACAGGGGAAGCTTCCTGTGACTCCTATTGGTCAGACAACTGTCGTCAACTTTCGAAAAGCGGAACTTGATCATAAAGTGTGTTGTAGTTCGCATGATGTATCGGACAACAGTGAGAATGCTAGTGTCTCAGCAGCGTAGGCATAGCCTATTCGTGTTCCTGTTATAAACCCTGCTGTTGAAGCTACGTTTTTGACATTGCAACAAAGTTACTTTAAAGTTGTTTAGGCCTGCTTGGCGATTCCAAATGAACATTTATGACAATGGGTGACAGGGAAATAGTTGGTCCCATCACTCGTCAAAGACGGGCAACCTTCTCGATGACAAGACGTGGCTCTTTGAAAACCCCGAATGAATTTAACGGAGGATTAAATGCAAAAAGTGTCGGTAAAGGTAAAACGGACCGTAAGGGTCAGAAATCCCAAACTAATGGAAACCCAAACGAAACAAACAAACGGAAAAGTCATGGCGATAGACTAAGGTAAGAAACTCTTAGATCCTACTTTTAATAACTCATATTGCCAATCACTTCAGTTTAAGATCGAAGGACAAACGACGATTTATACGCAGCTGTCAATGTCATTGGTAACTGTGTGGGGTGTGTCTCAATCCGGTGTGACTGTGAAGTCAGTGTAGGTAGCTGGGAGACGCACCTACCTTTTTAATAGTGACTCATGTATTTAACTCTGTAGCCTACTACTTACAATACACAAAGAACATGACATATAGTTGTCCATAATCAGATTACTCTGTCGTTATTAGACGTTATGCAAGGTATCAACTTCAAAACACAGAGGGGTCGATTTAGCCTGCCATCCTAGTCCAAGATGTCCCATTTCTATCTTATTAAATAGCTTTCAAACATTGCATTTCTAACGGTATGTCATATATACTGGTCTTTTTTTTCATTGTTTGTCCTCAGTTGTCACAAGTTGCATGAGTCCCTGCTCAGCTCCTCTAGTGGATTCAGTAACTACAGAGGCATTCTCAATTGGTGTGTTGTCATGCTGGTGAGTGGTGAGGACTATGATCTTTTTTCACATATCCATTTCAGGCTTCAGACCGGCTCCTTGCCCAAGCTTACCCACTCCAGTGTATCTGCTTTCTACCAGTGTAAGGTGTCACACTAATTGGCACACATCTCTAGTGTGAGGTTATGAAATAATACAATTAAATCAGGATTCAAATGCTTCAATATGGGTGTGCTTTATGATAGGATATGTGGCTAGACTGTGGCCAGTTTGAGTTGGAGAGGTGCTACAGGTTGTGAATAACATAGTTGTCAGTGAGTGACTGTATGCACATGTAGCCTGCGTTGCATGTACAAGCACAGTCCCACATGGGACTCGAGGTCACAACCTCAGACATGGGAGGAGGGCGTTGTAGCAGGGAGGCTCAAACCCATGGGTGCTACTGTCTGTCACTAGCAGGATGTGGCAGGGTGTGAGGTTGACTCACTGCACAGCACTGTACCTGCTGGCTGCCCCTACACATTAGACTCGGATCTTTGATTAGCGGCAGAAAAAAGGGCACTCCATAGACAAATCACACTATTCACAAACAGATGATCAGTGTCACTGTTTTACACCTCCTTTGTTACAGTGTAACAAAGAATACATTTCCATAATTTGGTAATTCCTTGATTTTTTGGAACCCAAATAGGCAGTTAAATGCAAGACCCTATGTTGACGCAATCCAACATAAAGTCTGACTTTTTATCACTAGGAGGCGCACAATAAGCAAACATGTACGTATGATCATGAAATTTGGCAAAGCTAAATATCGGATTCTTGATTTCCAAAAGCATTTGTCTGTCACGGCCAATCAAAATCGATGGTGAAGCCAACACATAGGAAATACATTTGTGATAAAATTTAGTAGGAGAGCTGACAACCATGCCCTCGACATGGTGGCATTAAGTTGCCATGGTGACTGTGCCCTGTTGGACTGCTTGGCCCCCTCATCACTGCTTGCAGCTAAATTAATGAATGAATTCATATTATCCATGAACAACTAAAACTAGACTGATAAACCTACATGCGTGAAGGTATACTGTTCTATCTATACATCTATTCATACACAAGGCATCAGGTTTGAGGCTTGAGGACAATGGCTGCATTTTCCTAACTTAAATTGATGCTGGATTAACATGTGCACTGCCTTAGTAAGGAGCCTTGGTCCTGTCCATGTGCACTGAGGAAATGGACGACTAGTATCTCCCTCAGTGCTCTGAATTCCCTACAACTTCCTGTTTAAAGGCTCTTTCCTCCCCCCTTCACGGCACACCCCTACTATCTAGGACAGGGGTGGGCAAACTTTTTGACTCGCGGGCCACAATGGGTTCTAAAATTTGACAGAGGGGCCGGGCCAGGAACAGATAGATGGAGTGTTTGTGTGAACTAATCAGGGCCTCGTTTCCCGATAACGACGTATCTTAACGGCCTACGTGGATTTTCGCGACATCGTAGACTAAGTAACACTTTCTATTTACGTGCGTTTCCCAACCATCAACTTAAAGTCAGGTGCACGAGCGCAACGTGCACGAGTTCTTAAGTAGCTCTTAGGAGCTGTTTACGTCAGGTTAACCTGTTTACGTTAATTGCTGTGAAATTAGCTAGCCTATGCGTGCATCGAACGTGCAATGTGCACTGAATTCGGGGCGGGGATAGTAACGCCATCTCCAGCAGAGTATTTAAACTGTGTTCCCATTGTAAGGACATTTATTACGATCTGTCTGAGAGTGGGCTGTCAAAGCTAGCATCATCGAAGTCATACAGTACAGTAGGCTACATACATTCAATAAAATTAACCTACATTTGAGTCCAACTGCATGACCATTCTTACCCTACACTTACCCTTACAATAAAGAAGTGATCCTATTTCAACCATAACTTCATTTTAAATAATGTCTTTCTTTATGACATTTAGTTTATAGTTTAGACAGCAACGTTGACATCTACAGTATATTCAACTGCATCCACTACATAATCTCAAACTTTATTTGTTGGTAACTCTCCAAAAAGGCTACCATTAACACATTTCTTAATGAAAAGGAAACATGCATCACAATAATAGGTGTAACCTGTACCTATGTGGAGTGCAAATATGTCTTGCCATTACACTACCCAACAGCTCTACGTCTGCTAACACTACAGAATGCATAATTCCTACGGGCACTGCACTAGTTTTGTATAGCCTAATCTTTATTTTCAAATACTCAATATTCTTTATTTCTATTTTGATGGGAAAAGGCAGGTGAAACAATGACATTCTCATGATGTGCTATACACAGAAACATCGTTTGGATTTCTTCTATAATAGGCCGAACGACGCCCCTGGATAAGGTGTCGAGGGGGTTGAAGCGTACGTCATGCGTGACTGTATGAGCTATGAAACTAGCGATTTAAAAAAAGTTTCAATGAAGAACATGGTTGCAAATATATATGTATACAACTGTGTAGAGCACGAAACAACCATCTACAGTGCCACTTTAAAGTATGTGAACCCCTTGACCACTTAGGAGTTTTCTGTTGTTTTACCATGATTTTTCATTTTTTTAATCACCAATTTTCCATAGAAGGAATGTCAGGTTTATGTTTATCATTTGTATGTACTTTTTTTAGAGGGAATTGTTTGAGTAGCCAAAAGACTACATGAAACATGGAATTAGTCCATTTCAAAAGTAAGTGAACCCCCAGCTGAATTTGTAAAGTCAAGCAGGTAACAGATTCAGTGAAACTTATTTGGGTGCTTAATTAGTCAATTAAGCAAACCGATCATCTGAGACATCCTTAGGGAAAGGTTTGGGCAACACAGATTAAAAGAGGGAGGAAACCAACCAAACTACCGTAGTGCCAAGGTGTACCCACACAGATCAACAATGCCGAAAGGAAACGAGATATCCGAGAACATCAGGAAGAAGGTTCTGACAGCCCATCAGTCTTGGGAAAGCTATAAGACCATCTCCAAAAGATTCCAGCTCCATCCATCCATCCAAGACAAATAATTTAGAAATGGAGGGCATTCAACATGACCGCATCTCTGCCTAGAAGTGGACGCCCATCAAGACCATCACCAAGAAGCACCAGAAGAAGAATACATCAGGTAAAAGTCAACCCACACATCACCTCTAAAGAGTTTCAGACCTCTCTGGCAGCATCTGGGGTAAATGTACATGGGTCTACAATCAGACGAAAATTGAATAGACATGACATTCATGATCGGGTTGCTAGAAGGAAGCCTCTGCTCTCAAGAAAGAACAAAACTGCCCGTTTCAACTTTGCCCGAGAGCACTTGGATAAACCAAAGGCCTTCTGGAAGTCCCTTCTTTAAACAGATGAGTCCGAGATAGAATTATTTTGTCACGATCAAAACCAACAATTTTCGTCTGATTGTAGACCCATGTACATTTACCCCAGATGCTGCCAGAGAGGTCCGAAACTCTTTAGAGGTGATGTGTGGGTTGACTTTTACCTGATTTATTCTTCTTCTGGTGCTTCTTGGTGATGGTCTTGATGGGCGTCCACTTCTAGGCAGAGATGCGGTCATGTTGAACCCTCCATTTCAAAATTATTTGTCTTGGATGGATGGATGGAGCTGGAATCTTTTGGAGATGGTCTTATAGCTTTCCCAAGACTGATGGGCTGTCAGTACCTTCTTCCTGATGTTCTCGGATATCTCGTTTCCTCTCGGCATTGTTGATCTGTGTGGGTACACCTTGGCACTACAGTAGTTTGGTTGGTTTCCTCTCTCTTTTAATCTGTATGGCCCAAACCTTTCCCTAAGGATGTCTCAGATGATCGGTTTGCTCAATTGACTAATTATTCACCCAAATAAGTTTCACTGAATCTGTTACCTGCTTGACTTTATCAATTCAGCTGGGGGTTCACTTACTTTTGAAATGGACTAATTCGATGTTTCATGTAGTTTTTCAGCTTCTCAAACTATTTCCTCTAAACAAGTACATGCAAATGATAAACATAAACCTGACATTTCATCTATGGAAAATTGGTGATAAAAAAATAAAAAATCATGGTAAAACAACAGAAAACGCTTAAGTCCTCAAGGGGTTCACATACTTTCAAGTGGCACTGTAGCTAGAAAGCTACCATATAAGCCAATGGAGTGGTGGCATAAGCGCTAATTCTGCCATAAAACTACTTTTTGAAAGCTTCAGTTAAGACCTACATACTCTGCATTGGTCGCGTAGCACATTTCAGATCAAACCGAGTCATTATAAACATATAAAAAGTTGTGTAGATAGCTTTATTAATGTAAAATATTCCTCGCTTCAAGTAGCCATGTTTTTTTTTTAAATTCCCCTTTCTTCCGAACGACGGTCGAACGACGCCCCTGGTGGATTAAATCGCTAAGTGTGAAGTTACTACTGGTCCTGACCACACGTAGAATTCTTCTCAACGAAAGATACACTTAAGCTAAGTGCCGCGTCGGGAAACCCGTCTGCAACGTAGGATTCCTCTTACGAACGATTTCAAGTGCTTTTTAGGCTAAGTGCGCGTTCGGGAAACGAGGCCCAGTGGTGTAGTCCAGGGTATACGCAGGAGGAGGAGTATACCCACTTATTTTTCAGTCAGCATAGCGTATACCCACTTCTCAAAACAGAATGTTTATCCTGCGCTGTATGGGCTGCTTAAAAAAAATTAAGAGTAGCCTATACCCACTTCTCTAGGGACCACTACACCACTGGAACTAAATGACATGTAAAAATCATCACATGTAAGGATTTGGCCTTTAACAGGTAGCAAAGCATTTATTTGCAAGGCAATTTAACAAATTGCACGAACATGACCAATACAAAAACATGTCATAACGTGACTGATCAAACATCATGAAAACATCTGAGGCCTGCGACCAATTCCTACCTTACTTGAACTTCTTTATTATTTACATTAACAGGTTAGAGCAGCCACGCAGGCTCTGTGCGGCATAGAGCTGCAACAATAAGTCGACAAAATCGACAACGTGACGTCGATTGTGAAAAATTGTCGACGTGGATTTTTATAGTCGACGCGTCATTTAATTTAATCAAAAAAAAATGTTGTTTGTTTTTTTTGGGCCATTTGCTAGCCGAGCTACGGTCATTTCCATACGGCGTTGCAAGGCACTATAGGAATTGCAAAATATTGCTTCTTTACCTAATAATAATAATTGACCATCACTGAGGCAAATGGAACAGAATCTGCAAATAGCCTAGCATACGAATCAAACTACTGACAGAGAAGACAAATATAACACCTGCTTTCTATACTTTTATAGCAGTGAAATATAAACATTCAAATACATATATTATTCTACATGTGCACAATTTGAAAATATGCATGACAAAGATCAAGCACCATTTTCTTTACCCTCCGTTCTCCTCCGTTCTCCTACCTTCATGTGCTGCATAACAGAAATTGCCGACAGAAAAGCGAATTATTCTGAGATGGCTCATGTTACTATGGAAACAATAAACAAAGCTAGCTTTGGCCCACACATGCATTGCGAGATCATGGGCAAATGGGGGCATTACAGGAGAAAGGTCAAATTGAATGTAATAATATTTGGACAAGTTCGGTGGGCCGGATTAAAAAGCCCAACGGGCCGTAGTTTGCCCATGCCTGATCTAGGAGAATCTGTTAAGAAAGTGACATTGAAGGACACAGTAAAGGTGTCTTCAGTTGGAGGTTCAGTGGCTGTTTTGCTGTTGTCTTTCATCAGATGCTTGTTCATTTCGAACTGTTGAGCTAGTGAATGAGATCTGTGAGAACACTGGCTCTTTTTTTAATGAGATAAAATCCCATCCAGTCTCGGAGCAGAGAGAATGGGAGCAGCCATGCATGCACCAACACGCCACTTACAATCTTATCTCCCACTCTCTTCTCAACACACTCATCAGTATTTGTCCCCAGCACTCTTCTTGCCAGGTGAGTTGCTTCTCATTTGCAGCCTAGCGTCAGTAGGCTACAGGGGTGTCCATCCAGGCAAACCCAGAGCTTAGACTATAGGGCCTGCATACAGAGGGAAGCTCAGAATAGGTATTCTTTCAGGCATGTTGACTGAGGAACATTGAGAGTGCTAGAACTGGTGAAATGAGGAGCACAGCAGAGCAACGCAATTCAGAGATGTTGCAATGTGGATGTGTTTTGATATAGTTTGTAGGACTGCCATTGCCTTGGGGTATTCTGTACTTTCACAATGGGCATGTAATGACCACAACCCGTTTCAAGCTACTATTGTTTGTATTGAATGATGAGCAACAGCGATTTATGTTCATGACCCAAATGGGAAAAAAATATTGGATTCATTTCAGGCAGATATGGAGGCTCATGTAGCTCATATATTCACTATTGAGCTCTCACCTCAGGCTTCAGGCTATTTAGGGAAACCTGTGACAGTTTCCACTGCCTGTTACAGTCATACTCCACATGCTTATGGAATGAAGTGCAGCTTCATTTTTTGATGTGGTATTAATGTATTAATATTGTATTTGATGAAGTCATAAGGTATTAATATTGTATTTGATGTGGTCATAATGTCTTTTCAGGATCTGGCAAAGGAATGATAAAACTGTTCAATGCATATACTTACACATACAGTACATAGCTCACACTAGGGGCTAACACATACATAGCTCACACAAGGGGCTAACACATACAAACACACACTAGGGGCTTTGAAGAAAAGGGCAGTGGAGGAGAAAGACAGAGTTTGGTAAAAAAAAAAAAACAGCCTATTCCGCTTAGATGGGTTGTCTTAAACTCCACTGATATATTAGTGGTGTGGACTTTGGATAGAGGCATGGTGACATGTACTTCTCTGACAAGAAAAAAATGTCATGTACCCTTTATTTGAAGAGTGGAGCATTATGCCTTAGCCTACATGTTTCTGTAGTAGCCAGGAAGCAGGAGCACACCTGCGATGTGGATGAATGCAACTGAAAGTTAACACATATCCTGGCAGGCTTTATATATTTTTATTAATGTTATTTTGAAAAGTTTAAACCCTTTCGAAGGCTCAACTATCTGGGAAAAGATAGTCCAGTTTGTATGACTTCGATTGAATGCCCAGTCATCCATGATGTAAATACACAATACCGACTTTTCTTTTATGTCAAATATATTTCCAAAGCTTCTATTGACATGACATTTTTGCCAGATGTTGGTAACAACAACAAGTAATCCAAACATACAAAGAAACCATAACAAATAAGTTCAGACATTAAGTTATGTTTAATAATGTGAAATGACACAGGGAAAAAGTATTGAACACTGATATTCATTTAATACTTTGTGCAAAAGCTTCAAGACCACTCCTGTATGGAGATACTTGTCGTATGCATTACTCAGGTGTGATTTTGGCCCATTCTTCAACACAAACAGTCTTCAAATCTTGAAGGTTCCCTGGGCCTCTTCTATGAACTCTGATCTTCAGTTCTTTCCATTGATTTTCAATTGGATTCAAGTCAGGTGATTGGCTTGGCCATTCTAGCAGCTTTATTTGCAATCATTGCAATGCAACGTGATATCATATAAAAGGTTAATTGAGCTTTTTTAATTATCAACTTAATTGAAATACTTAAATTAATACTGGTACCGAAGTCTTTTTGTAGACAGCTAAACAGGCTGATTATTTGATTGCTCTAGGGCTAATAGGATCCTATTTTGCGGCCTCTGATATCAGAAGGTGTCACTTGCTAAAAGGACTGCACTGCACTGCACAGATAACAGTTTTCCCATAAAAAATGTGGATATCAAAGAAGAACTGGGTGCCTGAAACAGCATAGAAACAAATGTCTTATCAAACAATGACTGACAAAGAACTGAAGAATAGGGGGTTGTAAATACACAAGACTTAACGAGAAAACCAGAGGTGAAAGTAATGATTCAATGATCAGGAACAAAGAAACCAGGAAGTGACAAGGGGTCACAATGGGGACACACTGAGGACAAATTCAAGGATGCATCTTTGTTAGGACGGGTTCTTCCAAGTCGGGTCCTTCAGAGGCTAAACAAGACCTATCATTTGAAGAACAATGGAACAGTCTAGGGAGTGTGCAGATGTGGGTAATTGAAAAGGTCCCACCACGCTGAAGTTTCGCGCTGCTGTTTTAAAACTCTATGATACATGCAGATAGGATGGTGAGTGCTTTAAAAACGCAGAGGGTACTCCAACTGCATCCTTGACTCTGCCCTTGATAGAATTTGAAGGATCCTAGACTTGGCAACAGCCCTTCAGGGATTCTATACCGTAGCATCCTTAAAAAGGCAGCCATCAAGGATCCTTCCTTGACTCTGAGAAACATCTATGGAATCACATGGTTAACCAAGGAAGTAAACAAAGATGCAAGAATATTAAAAAAATAAAAGAAACAGACAGTAAAAAGTGCAGAACATGACAGTCAAGCACATCCTCTAACAGTCAGGTCCAGCTGCACTGTTCCTGTGGATTTGGAGATGATAAAAGAAAAAATCCCTAGACAAACTTTCAAGCCCTGAGTCTCAACAGTGAATGAGAGCCCCACTACATCCTACTCCAGCACTGGGTCTGGCCTGGAACTAGCAGGCCGGGGCCTAGCTGACTGGAGACCAACATGGAGGGATGGTTGGTCCACAAACTTGCTGGCTGGGACCAGTTGGTCAGTCGTTCTGTAAAAAAACGCATGATAAAAGAACTGGACCTAAGCGCACAACATTTAACACAGTTTTCCATCAAAGTGAAGTCTTAACTTATAACATGGATTTGCAGTAAGAACAGGATATGTGCGGTGAAACACAAAGAAAGACTGACAAAGAACTAAAGAAAACCAGGGGCTTAAATTCACAATATTTATTCAGAACATGAAACAGGTGAAACTAATGATTCAGTAATCAGGAACAAAGAAACCAGGAAGCTGCACATAGGAAAGGAAAAGTGACAAAAGGAAACACTTGGTTAACCAAGAAAGTAAACAACAAACAGACTGTGAAAAGTGCAGAACGTGACAAGAAGGTAACCCCCAAGGGTTCTTCATGGCCTAAAGGTTCTCTGACGAATGATAAAGAGTTTTATAAAATATGAGGGACACTTTTCTGTCTGAAATTGCCAAGCTAGTACCAAAATGGTTCCAGCAGATTTCAACAAAGGAAGCGTTATTAGAGGGTTCTAAGTAGACCCTTTCTTGAAATGAATAAAAGAAGAGCCATTTCCAAAAGGGCCATGTTGAGGAGCTCTAGTGTAGGCTGTCTTTCCTCAGAAAAGTGGGCCATTAGAACACAACATCCTAATCACAGTGACTTTCAAAATCCCTCCTTGGCTTTTGGCTTTGATTTATTTCTTTGGTTTTAGAGAAAACAGCAGGACATCCCGTTCTCTCCGCTCCACTAAACAAAGCAGTGGAATCACTCTCTCTTCAGAAAGGCTCCACAACAGCACTATCTGCAGCTCTTGAATGTTTAGAGCTTTTACTGCTTTAATAAAATGCAATGCCATTCCCTTTAGCTGAGCGCTCTGAAATTAAGAAGAGTAATTATTTTATGTCCTATGAGGGCTGGGAAAGGGAGGGTATTAGGATCTAAATAGAAAAACACTCAGCAACAGCTCTCGGGTTTGAATACCAGCGCGGGCTGGAGCTCTGCCAGCTCCGCTGTCTCCTTCAAAGCTGGGGAGAATACACTTTCAACTCCAAGATGGTGCTAATCCAGGCTTTTGAGACCAGATCATTTTGTCATCCCAATAGTTTTTTTCACACCCTGTAAACTTTACCATATCTCCTCCTGGAGAGCCTGCCTCTTCCAAAAGCACTATAATGAGATGGCCCAATCCAGAAAGGACCTAACCATGAGTTGGTGTGGGAGAAGTCCTGGAAACTATTGCAGGCTTGCACCCAGTTCACGTGCATTGTCTGAGAGACCTTTTCAAGAGCACAAAAGCTATTTGGTTGTAAGCGGCATAGCTAATGAAAGCATTGTTTGAACTCTGTGGAATTTAATATGTGTGAAATGTTAAGATATAACTAATTAGAGAGGTTCACTAGACATTGTATTAGAATTTTCTCATTTGTTGTAAACTCAGGAGTTTGACAGCGAGCACAGTGAACTCCCTTAGTTCCACAGGAAATTAGGTTTGTGAGTAGTATGGGTCTCCAATAGATTTACTGCAGAATTAAGCAATTAAAAAAGAAATTCTGGAAAAAATGCCTCTTTTATGTTTTTTTTTGTTGCAAAGAGCCAAGAGGCCTTTGAAAAAAAGACAGATTTGCAACTTTGTGTCACTTTTAAAAGATTTTATGTCAGCTAAAGTTACCTCCTTGTGGGCTACTAATTTATTATGTTTTCCATAAGAGATGGGTTGCCCCGTCAAATTCAGTTTCTTTCTTTGTAACTGTTGTGATACGACCCTTCCAAACAGTCACTGTATAAATTGCACTTAAGTAGACTGGATCATTAATACAGTCTGTTCAGGCATAGATAAGACTTAAGGGTGTTTACTTTAAGATGGTTTCTGTATTGTGCTTAACCTCACCTGACAGAATCTTTCTCTGTTCTTTGTTTGCATGGTAGGTATTGAGCAATGCACGCCTCTTCCTGGAGAACCTCCTGAAGTAAGTGTAACATAAGGTGCCTCCAGCCCCCACAGGGGACTATCACTCTTAAGCCCCATTTACATGAAGCCTAGATTCACTGAATAGGTTTCATTTTTCACACGAATCGAATCTTTTCATTTCATAAAGACGGAGCCTGGAAACGAGAGATTTGCGTAAAAACGGAGCCACCAGATTGTGGTGAACGGGCTGTAGTACATACCCCACGCCTGTGGGTGGCGCTTTAGCGCTGCTACATACAACTGAAAAAAACGTGAAAAACGTAGAAGAAAAGACTAAACAGCACACGGTTAAACACATTACACAAGACATTCAAGCTCCAATTAGCAACATTACATTATGGTCGTTCATAAAATCAGCGGTCAGACTAAAGGTTATGCGAAAATGAATTATATTTTCTATTGATAATAAAGAGTTTGGAACAGTACAACATGACATGGCTGTCATCCCATTTCCCATGAGGCTTTGCTCCGACCATTCTACATTAATGTATGAAGAAAAAAGCGAATTAAATCGCTGGCCAATTTTTATTTGTGGTCATGAAAGTTATGTAACGTCTGAATAAAAAGAATTAGATCAAGATAGGAGGCTAAACAAAAATCAGTAGGCTGGATTAATGGGAGTGAATTCGAGACCCACCACGAGTGAGATGTAAACGGAGAACAAGTGATATATATATTGGTTGGCGACTGTGAAGTGATCGTTGCGGATACCGTGTGCGGATAGAGAGTGCTCGTCTAAATGATAGGGCTATCTTTGCGGACAAAGACAAACTAGACTTCGTCTAAGAGGCTGTTTGTCTTCGTCCGTGCAGTTTGTCTTCGTCCGTGCTGTTCAGAATACAGATAGCCTTATCATGTAGACGAGCACTCTCTATTCGCACTCTCTATCCGCATCGATCCAAATCGGGGGTAGAAAGTGAGTAGATTTGAATCGGTACGGGGGCTGGTGTTCGTCTGCACGGATTCACGCAACCTGATGACGTCATTGCCCCACATGATTGTTTCGTGATCTCCAACCACTATATATATCACTTGTTCTCCCTCAAAATCTCACTCGTGGTGGGCCTCGAATTCACTCTCATTAACCAAGCCTACTGATTTTTGATTAGCCTCCTATCTTGATCTAATTCTTTTTATTCAGACCTAACATAACTTTCATGACCACAAATATAAATTGGCCAGCGATTTAATTTGCTTTTTTATTCATACATTTTTGTAAAATGGTCGGAGCAAAGCCTCATGGGAAATGGGATGACAGACATGTCATGTTGTACTGTTCCAAACTCTTTATTATCAATAGAAAATAGAATTCATTTTCGCATATCCTTTAGTCTGACCACTGATTTTATTAACCACCATAATGTAATGTTGCTAATTGGAGCTTGAATGTCTTGTGTAATGTGTTTACCGTGTGCTGTTTAGTCTCTTCTTCTAGGTTTTTTTCAGTTGTGTAAATAAAGCGCTAAAGCGCCACCCACAGGCGTGGGGTATGTACTACAGCCCGTTCAACACAATCTGGTGGCTCCATTTTTACGCAAATCTCTCGTTACCAGGCTCTGTCTTTACAAAATTAAAAGATTTGATAGGTGTGAAAAATGAAATAGATTCAGTGAATCTAGGCTCTGTGTAAAGGGGGCCTGAATTGGGCTTTAACAGACTCAAGGCAACACTCGTCGGTTGCAAGATTAATGCTTGGACAAGAGAAAAACTAGTGCAGCAGTGAGACAATGTCACTCTGATGATGACTTCACTTAGACACACGCAGTAGAACTTCTTGGCTGTCAGAAGAGTCAAGTATACTGGCCTGTTTTAATGGAAAAGAACATTTAGCAGGTTAAACACTTGCAAGATTTTCTGTGAGGACAGACAATACAGAGCCATTTTTGACAGTTAAATATCAACACCAAAATCTCTTGTATCAAAGAAGAGCCTGCAGGCTCATTCACGTATCACGTATAGCATGTTTGTTTGGAGACAGCAGAGAACATGGCATACAGCAGCTTTAACTGAGTAGTGTGGACCATCAGCCCCATGCTGGGCACGCCATATGCTGTCATGTTGTCACGCACAATATGGCAGGCATGGGGCTGCCGTCCAGATGCCAGCTTCTAGAGCAGCTCATCAGTGGTGTGACGGTGGCCAGACGGGCCGGTGGCACACGTCGCAGGAAGGCAAACGATCCCATGTGAACAAGATTGCTGTTATTGTAAACAGTGTGTCTGAGCTGTTTCGTCTCCCTGCTTTAAAGGTATGGAATCTTGGTGGACCCCATCCAAATTGTGTCCCTGTTCCTGAAGGACCCGAATAGTTGGCCTGCAGCATGCCTGGTCCTTGGTATGTAAACTCTGGCTTCTTTTGTCTGTGATATTTCAGTGGCGCAGACTGAGGCAGAGGGTAGGTTAGACCGCAAGTTGAAGCTCCTTCAGGTTGTAGTGTTACAGCATCTACTCCCTGGTATGAAGACATTATGAGTTTAGATATAGTCTTAGTATTGTGTTAAAGTTATAGCAGTTTGAAAGTTCTGCAAGAACACCACAGCTGACCACAGACACAGGCACAGACACAGACACACACACAGACACATGCACAGACACAGGCACAGGCACACACACAGACACAGACACAGGCACACACACAGTCACACAGGCACAGACACAGGCACAGACACAGGTACAGGCACACAGGCAAAGGCACAGACACAGGCACAGGCACAGGCACAGACACAGGCACAGGCACAGGCACAGGCACAGGCACAGGCACAGGCACAGGCACAGGCACAGGCACAGGCACAGGCACAGGCACAGGCACAGGCACAGGCACAGGCACAGGCACAGACACACACACACACACAAAGACAGACACACACACATAAACCCACACACACCACACACACAGCCACGCAGGCACAGACACACAGACATAAAGACACAGACACAGGCACATAGCAAGTTGAAGGGCGGCCCTGCAGTAGGACACCAGGGCATTAGCTTAGCTTTAGTGGTGCATCTCTGTCCTTAGGAACACCCACCTGCCCTACTTTCAGCCGAACAGTCAACACCAGAGAGAACCCCCTCTGTAAATGTCTGTGTGTCTGTGTGTGTTTGAGAGGGAAGGGGGGGGGGGGGGGGGGCAAGTCACATGATCTCAATTCCACAGCATTAAGACATCCACATCCACCTGATACAACACTGTGCATTTACAGTATAGAAGAAGTAACAATAAGAAAGTAAGATAGAGCTTTTTTTTGCTCTGTGATTTTTTTTTCTTTCTGTTTCTGCCTACTTTGCACTGGTAGCAGGTGTTGCATGTGTTTGAGTGTGAATATGCTTGTTTGTGTTTACATGGGTGGATGACTTTGTCTGTGTGTGTGTGTGTGTGTGTGTGTGTGTGTGTGTGTGTTTGCTGTTGCATGGTCAAGTGTGCGTCATGCCAATGTGTGTGTTCAGTGTACATAGACTGTGTGTTCCGTCTGGCCTTCTGCCCTTGCCCAGGGTTCAGAGTGCGGTCAGCGGGATGACCCTTTCATGCTCCTCTGCCCTGCAAAAGCTGTCTCACTTAATTGAGCAGCTTGCCCCTCTTCTTACACCTAATTTGAAACGGTTTCAACATATTACTGATATATTGTATCCAGCCTGTTTATGAGGGGTGGGAATCTCTTGGCACCTCACGATTCGATTCCGATTCAGAGGTCAACAATTCGATTCTAAAACATTATTTTTTTTTTTACACACTTCCATTTTATGTTGAAATGCAAGCTGCATCGATTATTGCATTGCTCATAGAAAGTCAAAATTGTGACAAGAAAAAGCTTTTTCTCTAATAAAGCAAATAGAGAAGGTAATTCATCTGTTGATTTTCTTTAATTATCAAACACAAAGTAGAAAGTGATTTTAGACTCTGAGTTGCAAACTCAAATGATTTAATTGTCGAAATACATCGATAATCGTTTTATCGGTTTCGAATTGATAACCGATAATCAATCAATAATTGCATTTCAACATAAAATGGATGTGTAAAAAAATTTAAATTACAAAATCGATTACAAACTTTTCTGAATCGAGACAGAATCGATTTAGAGAGAATCGAGAAAAATCGATTAATCAATTTTCCCCCCACCCCTACTGTTTATAGTTTTGTTTATTCATCATTTATTTATTTTTTCAATGTAGCCACCTGCATTATACACACTGTAGTGCAATTGTAAAATCTACCCTAACAAATATGTTGACCTCAATGGTCAGTGCAACTGTTCTCATAACTGAAAATATCTGCCCCCTTCCCCTCCCCACAGTCTGCCATGTGTTTGTCATCATGGCCCTGTATGTGGAACGACAGCTGGCAAAGGTGAGTGTGGGTAACTGACCTCAGCACGACAGTCAAAAAAAAAATATCTGTGTTGTTCCATTGCCAAAACAGGGAACACAAAGTCGTGAATGTTACTGTGGTTCTCCACCCGGGCCTCCATTCTGTATACTGTGGTGTGTAGTTTCAGACATAAAAAGAAAGCGAATAGCCCTCATCATTTACTGGGAGTCTCTGGAAATGAGCTGGTGTCATCTGTTCTCCCCCCAGGGCTCCATCAGCGAGCAGTTTGGGATGTTTATTCATTTCCTCAACCTGTCAATCATCCTGTGTTTTCCCATGGCAACGGTTCTGTGCTTGCCCTCCATTACTCCAGGTGAGCCTTCCTCCCATCCCACAGAGCCGGCCGCTACCGCTTACAGTACAGTAATTATCCCCATGGCTTCCTATTTCTATATCAACAGCACATAACTGGACACCTCTTAAGGTGATCAGTCTCCACTTTTAAACAGAAATAATGATATGGAAACATATGTTCTGTTTCTGTTGACTTGTGTTGTATCCACTGAAACTTCTGTGACAGTATCACAAAAGTCAGGCGGCACATTGTTGTTGTATGTTTATGTACTTATGTCTAAAGAAGCACTCTATATTAATCCACTTAAAAGTAGCATGGGTAATTGAACATGTAGAGAGTATGATTCTTTAGCAAATGTCTATTTAAATAGCCACGGGTAAACAGTTGACATTTTCCCCCAAGTATGTGGATTCCAAACAACCCACCATTATTACTCTGTGTAATACTGCATACTGCTGTTGTGAACATGCAGAACTCCACACAGGTCCAAAAGCATCCTGTGGGCAGTCTACACATTTCAAATATAGATGCCAATCAGTGACAGGAGCAGAGGGAGAAACAAGAGCAGCACAGTCAAGTAGGAAGTGATATTGTGTGCGGTCAGCAGCAGCAACAGGGCCAGGACACTGTTTGCATCATGAAAGGTCGTGGGTCACATCAGGAGGCTGCTGTCACCTGTCAGTCCCTCTGACATCCACATGTCGGAGCACCTCCAGCCTAGCGGCCATGGCAACTCAGCTCCCCTGAAAGTGGGCCTTGGGCATGTTTCCCCAGTAGACCACCCTGCGGACGCAGATGCACAGTACTCTGATTATATGAGAAGTACTCAATTTGTAATTTCTTAAGGGCCTTGCTGTTTAAGCAGTCCCTACAGGATTTTGCAATTTTTCAAAAAATATCATTTTTTTATATATATTTATTTTTGTAATTTTTAGTTTTTTGGGGGGGATTTTGTGATAGCGACATTTGCGAGAAATAGTGCGATTTTTGTTTCTAATTAACCCAAATTAAACTCCACATATAGGCTACTCAATCAGATTAATGAGAACAAAATCACAGACATCACACATGAGTATTTTAGTATTTAAATATTTCTTTGTAATATTATTTTAATATTTGTAGTTTTTGTGTGTTCTTATGTCTTCATTTCATGCAATGGAGACATAAGAAGCCTCATGTTAAACGTCATCTGATTTCACACATTTTGACAACTTTCTCTTTCTTATGTGGTGATTTCATCCATACTTGAATGTTACTGAAATTTAGTTGAAATAAAATGTCGTGCCTTGGTCCTTGGTTTGCACTTTTGAATTTAGGAACGGCCTTTTATTTTGAAATGCCGCCCCCAGACAGTTGCACGCAGCATGCCTTAAGTTTAATGTCACGTTTGAACACTATTTACAATTTGCCAACTGAATACAAGGCAAAATAACAATTTAGTTAATTTAACTTTTAATGAGATAACACCACTTCATGAGATACCACCGCTTCCCTGATGTCATCAATCCACACACCTGACTCTAAATTGACCAAACGGATATGAAGCAGTGGCAGTGTGGAGAGAGACTGCGTAATCTTATACCACCATCAGGAGGCCAGAAGAATCAGAAATAAGGTGCAATTTTAACAATAAGGCTTATTTTCTGCAGTTTTATGCACAACTTGTGCAGTAAATAAGAAAATAAGCAGTGTCACAAAATAAATGTGGTAAATTGCTGATTTTACATCAAATTAATAAATGGCAGAATGGCAAAAAGCTGGAGGGACTGTTAAAGGCTTTTGATGTCCATGTGCCAGCCTATAGGAGCAGGAGCATGAGCAGCTGGCTTTGTGCTTGTTTCCAGCCCGCTCTGAAGCTTTGTCAGGTGTGGGCTCTGAGTGCTGTCTCAGCAGCCCCGCTCAAAGCCCTGGGTGTCGCTCTCCCTTTGTTTCAGCTCGGCTCCTCTCAGCCACACCTGCTGTTGGCCTCTACTAGCCTAGCCTAGCCGCACTGCCACTGATGGGGCCTCGCGGCTGCACGTGTTTCACTCCCACTCACAGACGCATACCATATTTACACACACGCACGCATTCACGCTCGCTCACACCATGAGCTCAGCCCACATATCCTAAAGGAAGGAAAGAGAAGCGGCCACCGTCACCGCCACCGCGGTGGAGCCTCCTTTACATCCTCTCCCCCCGCTTTACCTTTCTCTCGGCGCGCCTGTTCCTCCTCATCTGTCGGCGCGGCGGGAGGGGACGGAGACAGACCATCTGCTGCTTGTAGCTCACGCAGAGTCCCCCCGCGCACACAGCAAGGTCAGGGGAGCACTGCCACCAACACGGCCTGGCACCGGTGCCCGCCAGCGTCTCTCTCCCACTCCTGCTGTAGCCGTGCCATCCTCCAGGGCGCAAGCATGGGCTAGTTCCACCCAGCATATGGCAGCTATTGATAAAGCAGTGGTGGTCCATCAAATAGAGGAGCCATCATGCCAGACCCAGGCACGTGATGGAGGGATGAGATGGAGAGATGGTGTGGCTTTGGCTCGGAGCTCTGTGCAGCACAGTAGTGCTAAATTTCACTTAAACAAGTGAAAGGATACATGACATCCAACTGTTTGATTGAAGTCTAAGTTGTGACCTATCATAGCACTGGCATTTTTTTGGGACTAGGTAACTTGGGAAGCCAAGTGAATGTTTGTTAAAAGCATAGTTGTTGCATCATCATTGGTTACATGCTGACTTTTTCTAACTACAGAAAAACAAACTAGTTACAGTTGTTGAAATACATAAATATGTTGTCATTACTGTGATCAGTACATAAATATGTTGTCATTACTGTGATCAGCACATAAATATGTTGTCATTACTGTGATCAGTACATAAATATGTTGTCATTACTGTGATCAGTACATAAATATGTTGTCATTATTGTGATCAGCACATAAATATGTTGTCATTATTGTGATCAGTACATAAATATGTTGTCAAGTCTGTGATCTCTGAACCTTTGTTTTGTCTTGTGTGTAGTGGGTGGAGCCTTCTCCCTGGGAGTGTACACCATCCTCTTCCTGAAACTGTACTCCTACAAAGATGTGAACAAGTGGTGTCGGGAGCGGAGGCAGACCGAAGCACGCAGTTTGTCCAGATCTCTCTCGTGTGAGTAATGCCCCACATCTCGACTTTCTCCTCATCAGTGCTGGTGTACTGAAGGCTACCGCCAGCTACCTGGACTACACTGTCATCTCTCTCTCTCTCTCTCTCTCTCTCTCTCTCTCTCTCTCTCTCTCTCTCTCTCTCCCTCGTTGTTTACTATCGATTCACCCATGGCCTCAGAATCTGGTTGGATGAAATGAAGCTGGCCGTTGTGCTCCTCCTTGACAGAACTGTTTGAAGCCTGTGTGTCTGCAGGAGCTCCAATGATAGTTTGCATTGTAACACATGGGGATCTCTGAGAGTCTCTGTGAAGTTACACCTGTGACCTAGTTGCTGAGTGCCCTTGATGGACATCTCCTCTGAGCTATTTTTACTGTAAACATTCACATGCTTTATGGAAGACCCCGTTTTCTAAAGGCCTTACTGCGCTGCCTCCTGCTGCTGTAATGAGGAACTACCAGCACCAGTGCTGCAACACTGCCCTGAGTGGGTGAAGGGCTGGCTCTGCTGTAGTCATGTTGCCAGTATGGTTACGTATGGTTATATTGAGTGAAATAGTTAATTATATCTGCTTCCTCACAGGTCCATCCACACCAACAGCCTCTGACTCTACCCAGACTCACATCTCTTATCCCGGCAATCTCTCTCTGCAAGGTGAGCAGGGCCACATACACACACACAGACACAGACACACACACACACACATACACACACACATACTCACACACACACACACACACACAGAGACACACAGACACACACATACACACACACTGAGACACACACATACTCACGCGCTCACACCATATCAGCACTATGACACAGTCAGACTCTCCTATGTTCCTCTTCTCATTTCAGACCTGTATTATTTTGTGTTTGCCCCCACACTCTGCTACGAGCTCAACTTCCCTCGTTGTCCACGGATACGCATGGGCTTCCTGCTGCGGAGGCTGTTTGAGATGGTGAGTCTTCTCTCCTGGACACCAGGGTCACATGATGAAGATCAGAAGTTCATGTTCATGATATACAGCGCTACCCAGGGCTAAAATATTTTAGTCTTCCTTTTCCTTCTTCTTCTCACATTTTCTATTATAGCTGCTACTTGCACAGCTGTTGGTTGGCTTGATACAACAGGTATGTTTTAACAATTCTGTTGTTGAGACCAGTGTAAATGCACATTGTAAAGCTTTATGTAATTAAGTAATAATCTATTTAAAAATCTGTTTTCCAGTGGATGGTCCCAGTTATCCAAAGTTCAATGAAACCACTGCAGGTAGTGTGCTTCAAAGAATTCTGTAATTTATCAGTTGAAGGAAAACTGTCACAATGCTGTACTGAACTTTACCTCACTGACTTTGTAGGAAATGGATTTTTCTAGAATGGTGGAACGCCTCCTGAGACTGGCGGTAAGTGGGCTGGTATTTACTGTAATGTTAAGTTAATGTTAATGTTGAATTGATGGTTTGCTTCTGAGTTTCAGAATAGGACGAAGCTTGTTCTATATGTTTCAGAAATCTTTTCACTCTATTATTATATTTGCAACAAGTCTTATTTTTAGATTATAGATGGAAAAATCATTTAAAGTGATGAGCAATAGTATTCTGTTAATTCTATGCAGAGACTTAACTTAAAATGATGAGCAATATTATTCTGTTAATTCTATGCAGAGTCTTCACTTAAAATGATGAGCAATATTATTCTATGCAGAGGTAGGCTTATGATCTTTGGAGCATAACAAGCCACGAAGTAAACTATAGATGCTGAGTGTGTGTTTTTGGAAGAGAGAAGAGCCAATTTGAATCATTCTCCTTTCATCCAGTACCCCTCATTTCAGTGGTTTATTTTCAACTCTTTGCCACAAAACACTGATCAGACCCAGGCCTGGATAATAACAGTATGATGCCCTTGGGTGACCAAAGGCAGTTCAATATCAACTACAATAGTGTGCAAGTCGTCTGGAAGTCCCTATGGATGAATGAATTATTCTATAAATGTTGCATTAATGGTTAATTCTGTCCCTGTTTGCATCGTTTCCAGTAAATATATCTAGATGATGTTACCTTGTATCCTTTCCCACCAGATTCCCAACCACTTGATCTGGCTGATCTTTTTCTACTGGTTTTTCCATTCCTCTATGAACTTCATGGCAGAGGTGCTGAAGTTTGGTGACAGAGAATTCTACAGAGACTGGTGGTAGGTGGTCTGACTTATTAAGTAAAAGTGGCTGAATATCTCTAGTCATTTAACTCAAATAGTTTAGAGTTCCTTGACATTTCAACCTGCTAATTAAGTTGTCTGCTCTGGTGTCCACCGTTTTGTCCATCTTTCTATAATTCAGGACCTCATTTACATTTACAGGAACTCTGAGACGGTAACATATTTCTGGCAGAATTGGAATATTCCTGTCCATAAATGGTGTCTTCGGTGAGTTTGACCATGAGCATGTAAATAAAACAGAAATAATATTATCCTCCTCAATTGTAAGAAGCTTTCATAGAGGCTGTACTAGAGTATATTGAAAGCTCTTTGAGTTGAGATGGGACGTGCACTGCTGAAGTTCAGTAATGGCCTTATCCCATTTTACTTGTATGATTTATAAATCCATGTTTGGGTCAACACTGCACACAAATATTCAAATGGTTTTCTTGAATGTGAATGTACACCGCAGTGGGATTGCTGTGTGTGTGTGTGTGAGTCACCTCAACTTCTTTCTCCTCAGGCACTTCTATAAACCTCTGCTGAGGAGAGGGGCCAGTAAATGGGCCAGCCAGTCTGCAGTCTTCTTCCTCTCAGCATTCTTTCATGAGGTGAGGTGTGGAAATATATGAGTGACCCAGACCTCAGCAATCACCTAATAGAATGGTGTGGCAGCTGCTCCGGAGCTAATTGCCCTTGTCACGGCCTCAGGAGGCTTTACCATCCATTAGAACAATGTACATGTGTAGTTGTGCTCTTCTATGCTTGCGGAAAGGAATTCTTCTTATTTCTAAACGCCAGCTCCAGCTTGAGGGAATGATCAGGAAGGCTGCCTACCCTGTGGGGTGACCCCCAGCCTGAGCAGTAAGGGACAGCAGTTCATCTCTCCCAGCACCAGTGGCCTGTTTCTGTGTTCAGGAATATATACTGTATCAGTGCTGGCAAGCTTAAGTGTCTGTATAGCACTTGGCTCAACTCCAGCACGCTTCAGCTGTGGTGAAGGTCAGCACTGAAGGATGGCAAGGATGAGCGGAGCAGAAGCAGGAACAGTATCAGGGCTCCTGCCTGACGAGATAAGAGCAGGTTCCTAGAGGAAGCTCCGTCCAGCCGGCAAGTTGCTAGTGAGATATCGGCCCCTTGGACAACCCGGTTTTTTTCTCCGGGAGCTCACCTTCAGAGGACATTGCGAGGCCAGGCAGTGTCTCTTGAGAGCAGAAACTAAAATTCCTTTGAAATTCAGCTCACACCTGGTCACGTGGTTCCACATCCATAAACACACATGAGAACACACACAGCCACAATCCACAACTCTCCCAGTGTCTAGGACTGTGAAACAGATAAACACCGTGCAAACAGAGAAATAAAGTAGTCTTCAGTTAATGACCTATACTGGACACTGAGATACCAGTATTTCATTTTCTAGTGTCTGATGACTCATCATTCCATATAGAGAGAGTACATATGGAACAGAGTACATACTAACCCCACCTGTATAGAGATAGTACATACTAACCCCACCTGTATAGAGAGAGTACATATGGAACAGAGTACATACTAACTGACCTCGCCCTACTGTCAGGCCTCCAGCTATCCAGTTCCCATCTCTGCTGTAAGTCTGTTTTCTGGACTTGAGTGTCTGTTTTTGTGCCTTTGCTTCCCAGTACCTGGTGAGTGTGCCTCTGAGGATGTTCAGACTGTGGGCGTTCATGGGCATGATGGCGCAGGTGAGGGACCGTAGTCTATTTTGTGCAGTGACCTGAGATGTGTGTGTCTGTCACTTTCATTGCTGTCTGTCAGTATGTTCACAGAGTTCCATCTGAGATGTGTGTGTCTGTCATTTTCATTGCTGTCTGTCAGTGTGTTCACAGACTTCCATTTGTTTCAGCTTCCACTGGCTTTTTTTGTGAGTCGGTATCTGAGAGGTAACTATGGGAACGCAGCAGTCTGGATGTCACTCATCATTGGTCAGCCCATTGCCGTCCTCATGTATGTCCATGATTACTATGTCCTTCATTATGCAGAGCGACCATAAACCACAGGACTTTAAGGTCCACTCTGCCATCTCCTGACAGTCTTAATCATGCAGACTAGCTTTTTCAGTGGTTTACATTCATTCTGACTCTTATCTCATATGCTCCAGAAAGTGTTTTTTATTACTAAAAGCCTTGTGTAAAGCCAGTTCAGGATTATATCATTTTGTGTGTAAAATATGTTTGGTATGTTACACACATTCTGTAAACATTGAATGTTTTTACTGTGCTGTAGAATACTGTAAGCTTGAACTGTGAGATTTTTTAAATCTAATTTAAATAATGATTTTAATGTTTTAAAATAAAGTTATTTGAAAAACCGCTTGGCTTTGTTTGTGGAAATTAAACCTGCTCATTTATTTGAATTATTTACCTTATGAGACAAGAGTGTCATCTAGTGGAGGATTCTTACCACAGCGCATCACTGTATGAAAATGTACAATTATTTCCTGGTGTGGAAGCATTCATCAACTATAATTATATTCTGCTGTGGGAGTTGGAGGCATTCTAATCTCATGCTGTGTTATTTTTGCAAATCAGGCTGCTCTTTGCAATTCGTTCTCTGATTATGCGAAGTGCCAACATTTCCCAATCAGCATGTGGAATGATTAATGGCCTGTGTGATAACACCTTAAGCAGTGGTAGTTAGTAATATATAAACGTCTTGTCATACACCCCCTGCTAGAGCTTCTGAAAAATCTTGGTGTTCTGATGGTATTTTCACAGAGGTGCAGCCTGTTTAATATTTTGCTAGACCCACTAAAGTATATGAGGTGTCAGAGTAAAGAGACATTTGCCATGATGGTAGACGTACATAGATTGTATTTACTAGTCTTTAGTAGACCCAAGAGGAACATGTGATGACACGTTGAACTAGGGTAAACAGAACAGGTCTGGTCGTGATGATGCCTTTCCAGAAGCCCAAAGCCAAGTATGCGTTTGAATGTATATGCCTTAATGTCAGCATGACACTGTAAAGTCGACTGTACATGCTTCTACTTCTTGAACCTCTCCTGGGGCGATTGTTTCTGTAGGTATGATTAGTGTCCATAGAAAAAAGTCCTGGTCATATCTGTAAAATGTACGCCTGTAGACCAATCAACTGACTGCAAAGGAAATAATAAATGAATCAGCCTTCTATAGTCTTCCCCAATAGCGGATGTACTCGATTATACTAGTTATAAAGGTGCTATATGCACAGTGGGAGTCTTTGATGAGGTCATTGTTGTTAAGTGTTCATAAGAACCTACTTCACAAATAGCTAAGGTTTAAAATAAAAGTCAGAGGACACAAAGTAAAATTCTCTAACAAGCACAGTATATCAGCATGAGATTTAGAGATTATTCTTGGTATCTCTTAATAGTAAAACGTTGCATCTAATGTTGATATTCTTCAGATGGATTCTGTTTACTTTGAACAGTTTATTCCGTTTTCTCACCGGAGGGCACTAAGACTATGAGTCTTAGGAGAGAGTGGATGTGGAAGTGTTGAATCCCGTGTTCAGGTGAAATTCCTATTGTGGAACATACTCCTTACCGTGTTCCATCCCCAAGCTCTCCTCCTAATCCCACAACCGCTTTTCCAGAGACCTTGTGCAAACATCCTAAAACACTTTCTCTTCTGATTCTATCCCTTCCTACTTAGTGCTGCGTGTGTACATGTGGAGAGGACTTTGGCTAGTGTGTGTAGAGAGTTTTTAGGTGGAAGAGGATGAGCGATGGAGTGACTGCAGTCCGTTGCCTGTCTCCTCCACAGTACGATCCAGTGCAGTGCTCAGGGGGGGATGAGTTCCTCAAAGAATGGTTCTGGAGATGACAGTGCGGTGGCTTTTACTGCTGTCCACTGACACTAAGCAGGGGCCTGCCTCAAACTCTCATGTTTCGCTCTATTCCGGAGAAAGATTTTCCATGACATTGTTGGAGCAGAAGAGGTCAAAAGGCTGTCCCCTTGACCCGTCTCCTGGTTCCCTCTGCTGGGCCTGTTCCTGTTCAGGCTTCTTCATATGGATCATCAACATTAACGAATTTGGCTTATTACCCAGGAGCCAGACATCTGACCTGAGTCTGATTTACCCACAGTGTTTTGCAGATAAGTTCTCAAATGCAGATAAAAAAAATGGTTTGAAAGCAGATCTTGAGAGCTGCCTTTTTGATGTTTTGGCTGTGGCATTGTTAGCACTTCACTTTCGCAAGCTATGCACTTCAATGTGACTTCCTCCTTGGCTATCCTATGCGTTTATCTCCCATACCACTCAGTCACCGCTGGTTCATTGTTTTTAAGGGAAAGGTGACCAGAGGATAACTAGTCCATCATGCCATAGAGGGATATTCGAAATGACATCAGAGTTCTCCTGCAGAGGACGACTGGCTGAGCAGGCCATGTTTAAAACAGCTTGACAAGCTGAAATGATGCAAAACAGAATGTGAGGTGGAAGCCAACTGTATGTGAGTCTCATGCACAATGAAATATTTTCATGTTCATCAGAAACTGCGACATTAACTGTGTAAATGAACCTCACCCACAAAGCAACTCGAAGTGGCCTAAATTGGTTTACTTGTGAGGGTGATGAACCAAGATTCACTAGTGCCAATCTGTGTGCAAAGAAATGAACAATGCCTGTGAGTCGACATGCTTCCTGTTCCTTGTTTGTGTCCCCAACAAAAACCAGATGGCTTGTTTTTACATTTCATATTGTCACTTTTTCAATAATCCTTTTGTAGGAAATAATTGTAACTAAATGCTGCACTTTTGTATCCTATACATTTCAACTTCCTTTTTGAAGGGATGTGTGGACATAGTTTGAGATAGGAGGTGTACTTACTGTTGCTCTCATGGAGTGGGTAAATGATCTGAGGATCTGATGATGACTGTGTAAGGGTATATGGGTGTATGGGTCATGTGTTCTGGGTGTGGAGAGACCTGAGGGCAGACGGGCCAGTGAGATTGAACACAGCGCTCTGTGCTTTGTCACCAGGACACACTGTTTAAGGTGGGCTGAAGCCAACTGTCACAGCCTCCACTGAGTATTTAACAACCACAATTAAAGCCTGATCTAATCCTTCCTGTTCCACAGCAAACAATGTCTGACGGTAATTGGCCACGTGTCTGACTGATCACGGTCTGAGTCAAGACACCCATTCCTGCCTCTCCATGGCAGGTTTGACAGCACACCTGCTGTCTTCATGAGGAAATAATACATCAGAAGTATGCAGTTTGTTTTATTCCAGTAAGTTTTTAATACCTGTATTAGAACTACTGTTTGCAAAGCTGTTCCAGGATTGAAAATGAAATGGAAATGTAAACATATCATTTGTACTTTCTGATCATTTTGTTTTGTGGCCTCCTCTTAAATTAACAATATCAACTATACCAAAATGTACAGAATAGAAGAATACTTCACAGAGTTCACTTTGAAATACATTGTGAAAAAAAATTGTACTGAGAGGAGTCATGTATAACAAAAAAAAATCTAGTATTTGCCTAGGCAGCTTCCAGTCTGGACGTCCCTCTCTGTGGTGTCACGTTTTAATATAAACTTCCTCCCAGAGGGGGACAGTGGGGGAGAGAGCAGTAATTCTGCACTGGAACCGTTCACACGCATACACACCCACACACACCCACACACACCACACACCACACCACACACACACACACACACACACACACACACACACACACACACACACACACACACACACACACACACACACACACACACACACACACACACACACACACACACACACACACACACACACACACACACACACATACACTCCCATGGACAGGGTGCCTCCTCCATTCTGCTTGAGAAGAGCATCAGAGTATGTTACAGAAGCAAAGAAAAGGGGCACAGAGAGCCATTTAAGAAGTGTGGGACTTCAAAAAGAGGAAGATATATCAAAAGCCTTTGGGCTGGACACCGGCCCTCTCCTTTAGTTTGATCTACAAGAGTAGGAGCCTCACCCTCTCTTCATGCACAGGTAAGTCAAGACATTTCACCACATCGGCAGTGTGTCACATCAAAATGAAAATAGCACTATCTGAAAATGAATTGTACCACTTTTTTTCTATGCATACAGATTATAATTCATGTAAAAGGAGATCAGTCAATGCATTAGACAGTAATGTAGTCTACATGCAGATGGCTACATACAGTATATTAATTTATTCACAGAATTGAAGAGAAATAAGCCTTTTGTAAGGAAATGGAAAAACAGCAAGAAGTTCTATTTCAGTTTATGAAACATGATGCTACATTTGTTCAGTATTAAATGGCAAAAACATTGTCATCAATACGTGGCAAAGTGATATTGTTTGACATTATAGATTCTAATAACTAATTTGAGAGTTTGTGGCCAATAGGGTTTCAAATGACTGTTGCTGCCACCTTCTAACATAATTGGCCAGCTTCTTCAGACATACAACTTAAACTAGCCTAAACTGTATTTAGTATTTTACATAACCACTTAGGGCCTGATTTACTAACAGGATTGCGCCCATTTTCTGGCGTAAAATAGCGGTCGTAACGAAAAACGGTATTTACTAAGCTGGCGCAGCGCATATTAACGCTTTGAGGGTGTGTACCTGCAAACAGGTGGGATGGTTCGGAAACGTGGGTGGTAACGTAGGCGTGTAGCGCTATTTAATGGGAGGAGTGCGCCTAATGATGAACTGCGTGGTATTTACTAAACTGCCCGGCGAGCGCACATCTCTGATTTGCAGGCTAATTCTCCGCCTCATAAAAGCACGTCTTAACCAAGCGCATTTCCACTGAGTCTGAAAACGTTGATATGGCAGCAGCAAGGCAAAGACATAGACAGAGACAGCGAACAGAAATATTTGTTTCAACTCGTATAATTCATATATATTCATATATATGAAATTAAACTTTCCGAACGTAATTGGAGAAATTGATCGCACCCACATGCAAACAGTCCCACCTTCAATCCGCGAACACGTTTACCGAAACAGAAAGCACACATATTCAATGAATGTCCAGGTCATATGTGATGCCAACATGACCATTACTTACGTGGAAGTGGTCTGTCCATGACAGTTTTATCTTTCGGAATAGTGCCATTTATCCATGATTGAGCAACGGTGATTTTGGAGAGGCCTGTCTACTTGGTAAATGTATTTGTTTCAGTGGGGATATATTGTAGTGAACCCATGTCCCTTGTAGAACGTATTAATCTCGCCATGTACACATATATATTGTTATAATAGACAGTTTATGCATTAATGCCACCAATAGCATATTATTTATAATCGTGTTCTTTTAAACATCTCGCTGTAGATGATGGCGGGCAAAACAACAATATAACCCATTGAATCAGGTTCAGTGATTGAGCGAACGTGAAATATATCTATCTCGCTATCTATTCGCTAACTATTCGCTGAACCTTAGTTTTTTCTTCCTCGAATCTCCATGGTGGCAGTAACTTGCTGGAAAGTTTGCCCAGCGCGTATCTGGCTTGATAAATATCACGGAAAATGCGGGGAATCACCGTGCGTTAATGTGCGCCTGGCAAAGATGCGTTCGCAAATCAATCTTAGTAAATCAGGCTCTTTAAAGGGCGGAGTAAGCACAGTTTGCCCAGCGCAGATCTGGCTTGATAAATACCAAGTAAAATGCGCAAAAACACCGTGCGTTAATTTGCGAACGCAGATTAAGAAGCGCTCGCATATTAGTAAATCAGGCCCTTAGTGACTAGTTCTAAACTAGCCTACACCCTATTTAGACTTTTACATAACCACTTAGTGACTAGTTCTAAACTAGCCTAAACCCTATTTAGTCATTTACATAACCCCTTAGTGACTAGTTTTAACATTTGCTCTGTGGCATCAACTGTGGCTCATCAGTGGGTCACACATCCTGCCTCCATTAATATCTGCCCTGAGATTCACTGATGGGTATTTATTTGCATAGCATTACTCATGCTCCTCTGCTCCCAGGCAGGGTGGAAGAGGGTACTAACTCTCGCTGGCTCCCAGACTCTGACATCCTCTAGCTCACTGAAGGAGTGGCAGCTGAAATAGAGTCAAGACGGTTGACTTGAGCTCTCCTAAGAAGGTCTACTGTGCCTGGACATGACTATCATCTTTCTAAGGACCTGGCTGATACTACTGATCTAAAAGCCTATTTGTTTTAATGGAGTATAAACTGGCTTCATTTACATGCACATAGTTTCTATTTTCAAAGACACTATGATAAAAACAAGGAAAGGGTAGAATTGTAATATAAATCAGAATGCCAGTGCTTTTGAGATGTCACTCTCTACGGCTGCTGAAAAGACAGAAGTTTACATGACTAGAGGATCTGGATCATACACCTATAGAATGACAATATAGTGTATAGATATATATATGTATATCCTGCAAATGCCTGAGGCTTTCTCCTATGTCAGGGATGAGGCTCTGCCTTACTGTTTGCACACATAAGTAAGCAGTACCTCAATGTGTTGAAGCTTTAAGCTTTGGTCTGGATATTATTGTTAGGCCACAGGGATTCCTTTTGACTAGGACAGAGAGACAGTCCAGGAGGATATGATGCAATGTTAAGACAGAGTTATGGTACAGAGGGAATTGTCAACTGTTGTCCAGCTGTTTGTTGATGCCTATAATGGTAGGAACTGTAAAGGTATGATAAGCAGACTGTACCATGGCATCACATCACTCAAAAAGGACTCCAAAGAGTATGTGAAGCAACAGTGGGAAAAAGAACTGGACATTGAAATAACAGAGGACATGTGGATGAACGCTTGGAAAACACAGTCCTCTACTACTAACTCTTTTGGTTGGAGAGACTTTTGCTGGAAAAATTTGATTCGATTTTTTAAAACCCCTAAACAAAAAGGTAAACAAACAGACACTCAGTTAGGGTGCTGGAGGGAATGTGGAGAAAGCATGGTAGACCACGCCCATGTATTCTGGCTGTGCCCCTCAATCCGAATCTACTGGAAGGATGTGACAGAAGTCATTGATAAGGTTTTGGGTTTTAGTGTGGATGTAACATTCATTTATCTTTACTTGTGCCATTTCCCTGAGGGATTGTCCAAAGACGATGAGTATCTTTTAAAAATTATGTTGGCAGCTGGGAAAAAGGCGATCACAAAATATTGGCTTCAGAAAGACGCTCCTACTGTGGGCACGTTTGTTGGTATTGTGAAACATTTACACGTCCTTGAACAGATGACATATTCCATACGGCTCCAAAAAGAGATTGGAGTAAAGAGATGGGGAAAATGGCCCATTTACATAAATGACCTAGTTCTAACAATGTAAATTAACTAGCCATTCCTGACTGATTATAACTTGTACACATTATCTCTACGACCTCATGTTTTGCTTTGTTTTTTGTTTGTTTTTTTATTTTCTGTTTTCTCCCTTTGTAGTATTTTCTTCCCTTGTTTAACCCTTAAAGAAGCTCTATAGCACTGTGCTGTCCATGTTGTATGCCCTCTGGATTCTTCCTGTGGGTTGGCAGGAATGTTCTGTAGGTCAGCTTACAGTGCTGTGTTCATAAATAAAAAGTTTTTAAAAAGACAGAGTTATGGTAGACATGGAAAGGACCGGAGGTTAAATGACTTATTACAAAACAAAATGTTCTCCAGCACTGTAATCTCCTAAGTCATTTGTCTTGCACATCAAAGGAGGACAGAATGACATCACATCCCTGTTGCTTGTAGATGGAATTTTGTGACTGCGCATATTATTCATTGTTCTCCTTTAGATGTTATTATGTGACTGTGCATATTATTCATTGTTCTTCTTTAGATCTAGTTATGTGGCAGCGCATATTATTCATTGTTCTTCTCTAGATGTAATTATGTGACTGCGCATTTTTTCATTGTTCTTCTTGAGATGTTATTATGTGACTGTGCATATTATTCATTGTTCTTCATACGTGTTATTTTTCCAGTCTTTTTTGGCACCTTTTCAACTGCCACATATCGATTTGACTGCAGCAATAACCAGTCAGTCCTAATGCTTTGTAGTGTACTTGTACTCAACTAACTGATGTGTAGGCTGGTTTTGTTTTAATTGTCAGCATTGTAGAGGTATGCTTAGGATGTGCATTGTGTGTGTGGTCGTGAATGGGGAATGCATATGGTATGTCGAGGATGTGCATTTGAAAGGCTGCAAGTTTCTGCCATTGTAAATATTGGACCAACTGCATGCTTAAAACAACTGCATTTTCGATTGAGTGTAAAAAGGACTTCATTCCATGTTCTTTTATTTAAGTTCACACTCACTTTGCAAAATGATTGTGGAGGGGTCAGAGAGGGCCACAGTGACATTCCACACTGATAGGACATTACCTCCGCCAGTGAGAGTGGGGACTAACCCATACGCAAGTTTAGTAACAGAAAACTGATGAATGGTTTAATTACCTACGTATATGCAGCTAACACTTCTGTCTACATCGCTCAGAGCTTAGAAGTCTCGGCCACAAACTAACTTTCTTTTCATTTTTATCTTGGACAAATCTCAGCACCACTAAAAAACTAATATGATATTCTCAATGCTCTGAGATTATTGTTGCTGAGTTTGTTTTATATAATAGCATACAGTATGTTATTGCTCGTTTGTTCTAAATAATAGCATATGTAGGCATGTCAAACTACCTCAAAGCTCCCTGACAGGCCTCAGACTCCATAGGGTTTAGACACTTTGTGGCACCCTTAAAATGTAAGCTACCGTGGCTACCGTCACTTAATCGAATACCACAGGGTATGTCATTCTACCACCAAAGCACCACTAATGAAAAGAGTCTTGATTGTCATCTCTAACTGTGGCGAGAAGGCAAAGACAACAGACGATCTGCCGGGGAATGAGTACAAGGTTCTCCCTAGATCTCCATAAGGTGCATTGCACACAATGAATGGAAAGCATTAATCCATTTTGAAGATTCACTGATTTATATTTGAATGGCAGAGTATGTGTGTTGACTGCCTTTGTGTGCCAGAATGTTAGTGAATCATTGGTGTTAGGGAATCGCTACCCTGCGCCTTGTTAGATGATATTTTTTGCTCATCCAACAGCTGGCAGTCAAACCTGTCTTTTGCGGGTGAAGTTTTAGCATCCACATAATTGAATACTTAGGTTACGGTATGCAACCGCTGCCTGCTGCTGAGGCACAAACATTGTTGTGGAAATGCATCTCAAGTTTTATCATGTTGCTTTGCCTACCAAATTGAGCTGAATTAGCCTGGACAGAAACCCAAAAACTGCTATGAAAAGACACTGAAAAGTGCTCTGTTCTGGAGAGGTATACCTAATATACCTAATACCTCTCCAGAACAGAGCACCTTTCAGTGTCTTTTCCCCCACTGATTTAGACATGCAACTGAGGTAACTTTTTTTGTAAAAGAAAGGTTTGACTGCCAGCTGTTGGATGAGCAAAAAATATCATCTAACAAGGCGCAGGGTAGCGATTCCCTAACACCAATGATTCACGAACAACTCACAGTAAAGAGAAACTGCTCATACCTTAACTACTGTACCTGTGCAACAGTCATGAGAATCTCAGCTCTAAACACAACTCTCCCCTCTGATAACCAGCCCTTCCAACAAGCTAATCTCATTATGTTTCCGCCTCTCTATGACCTTATCCGGTGATGTCATCACTCTGATCATCCACTGGAGTTTTCATTTCATGGCATAGAATTTTCCCAGTGTCAGTATCACATGGTATTTATTTTTGGATTCATATATTTATATTGGATTTATTTTCAATCTAATGGAAAAGCGTCCTTCCCCATGTTGAGGACTTTTTTGAGAGCATCTCTGGATCAGTGCATCAGTGTTTTTACATTTACCTCCTTACATTTTCCAAGTTTTTATTTTTACTTGTGGTATACAAATAGCAAACGGCAAAATAGTAGAAATAGTAAAAAAAAAAAACCTCATATATAAAATGACAAATGATGTTTTCTACTGAATCCTTATATGTGTTTGTTTTTGATCAGACAGAGAGCCAGTGGCAGTGGAATGGAGTTGTCCTCTACTATAAACATCTCAACAACCCTCTGTCCCATGCTCACCACTAATGTTTCCAGAGTCACCAGAGAACCCTACCTGAACCGCCTCGCCCACCTAGATGAAGGACTCTACGATGACTTCTACAGCCTATGGATTGCACTGGTGGTCATCAACACCCTTATTTTCATGGTGGGAATTGTCCTCAACAGCCTTGCCCTTTATATCTTCTGTTTTCGCACCAAGCCCAAGACCACCTCTGTCATCTACACCATCAACCTGGCAATCACTGACCTCCTGGTCAACCTATCTTTACCCACACGCATTATCCTCTACTACAGTGGTGGTAAATGTCTCAACTGTTCCTATGTGCACATCTTCAGTTACTTTGTCAATATGTACTGCAGTATCCTCTTCCTCACTAGCATCTGTGTGGACCGATACCTGGCCATAGTGCAGGTGGAGGCCTCGCGGAAGTGGCGTAGCCCCAATGTGGCCAAGGTGGCGTGTGTCTGCATCTGGCTGTTTGCTGTGGTTGTCACATACTCTTTCCTGACCTGCTGTCTGACGCGTCTCTTTGCCCTAACCGTGTTTGAGTTCTTCCTGCCGCTGGTGATCATTGTGGTGTTCACCGTGCGAATTGTGTGCGCTCTGGCCAACCCCGGCCTAATGCAGCAGAGCCGTGAGCGCAGGCGACGGGCAGTGCAGCTGCTGACAACTGTACTCGTCATCTTCACCATCTGTTTCACTCCCTTCCATGTACGACAGGTCTTGGTCTACTTTCACCCTGAATTGCCACATCATGTGGTAGCCTACCACATCACCGTAACCCTCAGCAGCCTCAACAGCTGCCTGGACCCTGTGGTCTACTGCTTTGTTACCAACAACTTCCAGTCCACAATGAGGGGATTCTTCCATAAGGCAGAGGCTGAGCGGAGCAGTGGGGACATTGTCAGCATGCAGAAGAGCTCCAAAGGTTCAGGCATAGTGACTGGGATTGCTCACAGCATGATGCTGATGAACCTGGCTACACCTCAGCAAGAGCAGGTCCCAGCATAGTTATTATTGTTTATCAGCGTATAAACCTGTACATTGGAGAAAGAATCTGCTGTTGAAAATAAGTTTTGGACGTTTGAAGACAGTCGGAACTCATGCAGTGATTTGTGAGCCATTTTATATATTTTTTGTTATGAGTTTTGATAATTGAATGCATGTGCAGAGATGGGCAAAAATACATCAAAATGTATTTTGATACAAAATACCCATCAAATAAATGTATCAAAATAAAATACAAAATACTGTTGCCAAAAAATGTAACAAAATACAATACATGTATTTTGTATTTTTTAAATACAGGAAATACTTTTTCTGAATTTTCAGTTTTCCCTCAATTTGGTATAGCAGAACATTCAGGTTTGGGCTATTCAGTGGCCTAACATAGTTATTACGGGCCCAGGTGCAGGCTATTATGACGGGCCCTTGTCAGTGTTGTAAGGCAGTGGTTCCCAAACATCCGTATCCTTTTTTTCATGTTTGTAACCGCCGCCACCACGCCCCTGCCCCCGCACACATATTCTGTCTATTACACCTGCCAGTGTAATTTTTTCGCTGAATATAGGTATACATCAGTATTTTTGGCAATGTGACTTGGCTATTCAGACTATTTAGATTGACATAAATATGTCTATGGGCCCTGGCTACGGGGCTATATAATGTACACAAAGCTCTGGTGAACCCAGTAAAAAAGGAAGAACAGTCACAGAATGTCAGTGTAACTAAGCAAAGCTAAAAAACGACAAAAAGACAGCAACTTGATTGATTTTGTATATATATATTTTTGCAGGCAGCAGCTGTGTGACTTTCATGTTTTCACAAAACAGGGCTCTCATTGCAATCTCTATGGCTTCCGGGAGGGCTATCCCCACCATGCTTTCGTCATACGTAATTGCGTATTAGGACATCATACGGCTTTGATCAAGTCACATTCTGTCAAGATGGCTAACGTTCAGTGCAACAACTCGATTCGCTCTTTGAAAGAACCTCCTTTTAGTCGGTGTACTAATGAAGATAAATTGACAAGGATCAAGACAGCTATCTAAGTTTTCGACCTGAGCCCTGTTTTGTGAGAAAAATGGATTTAACATGAGAGTCACTGAGAGAGACCTGGGGTGATTTGCTTTTCGCCCCAAAAAGGGGCAGGCCATAAGAAGCAACACTTTTGGCAAATTGACTTATGCCTGATTTGACAATGACATTTAGAGGCAGATCAGATGTAGACCATACCATAGACTGGTAGAATCCGACAGAAAAAAATCTAATTTTGTCTAAACACGGGAGAAAGTATTTTGAGTATTTTAAATACAAATTTACTCCACTCTAAAGTATTTTGTTACAAATTACATTCGATTTTTTTTATCGGCCCTATCAAATACAAATTACAAAATACTCAAAAGTAAATGAACTAGTATTTCAAATACAAGTAATTGAAATACTGCCCATCTCTGTGCATGTGTTACAACCCAGTGCCTGTGACCATTCAGCTAATATGTGCTGGCAGACCATAGGAAGAGTAAAACAAGTAATCAGTCAAAAGTTTCTCCATGATTCTCCTAGAAGATGCTGATATGTGCTCTGTGTGTACTTTGAAAATGCCTGGTAGGGAAAATATGTACTGTCCTGATGTAGGGACAGACCCCAAACCCCAGTGGTGACTGGTGTCACACCCTTAGCTGATACTTGTATCTAGGCTGTAGGTTTTGAGTATCCTCGATTTTTGGAGGTGAACATTTTTGAGACACCTAGCCCCTTCACATCTGATGCATCTGTACACTGAAACAAGCAGAGTCGGAAGGGAGCTGAGTCAGAAGTCTTAGGGAACTGAGACAGAAGTCTTAGGGAGCCGAGTCAGAAGTCTTAGCGAGCAGAGGAGAAAGTATTTATTGCAAAGGCAAGCTGGCCCACATTGGGATGAAGAGACATCAAATATATAGCAAACAGAAACTAAACACTAGTTAATTGACTCAAGCTAGTTAAAGCATGTTGAGTAAAAAAGGTTTTTACTCAACATGCTTTAACTAGCTTGAGTCAATTAACTAGTGTTTAGTTTCTGTTTGCTATATATTTGATGTCTCTTCATCCCAATGTGGGCCAGCTCTGTCTCAGGATTGCCAAATATAGCACTTTTGGTGTGAGACACATGCTTTTACGTCCTATCTCATGCGAGCATTAACAAATCCATTGACTTCAATGCATCTCACGCCACAAAACACACCTGTTTTGGCCAATCTTTGTCAATCTCACCCTTCTCTAAGTGTTGAAAGTTAGCCACTCTGCTCTGATAGCTATGCTGGTTCTATCTGGGTTAAGCTGTCATCAGAACAACATGCATCTGTAGGTATTGATGATTTCATGGCTAAATGTCGGTAAAGGCAGAGTGAGGGACATATCTAGGCTCAGAGATGTGTGAAAACAGGTGCAAGAGTGATTCAGGTGCAATCCCACAAAATGCAAGAGACAATTTATATTGGTGGAGGTAGTGCAATACTGTGATTGTCTGTGCACAAATAAATCCATCAAAGGTGAAACTGGGGGGATTTGCACACCTGACTAAATTAGATGAAGGACCCTGGACCAATCTGACTATTGACTGCATTGGCCTGTTCCCACAAGCAAAGGGGAGCTACAAGTACATTCACATAAAGGAAAAAAGCCTAAAAATTATGGCCTTGGGAACACAGTCCTAAACATACAGTCTGCGATTCAAATTCAATAAACTTTTTCTCAAATTCAGCAAATTGCTCTAAATGCTCCAGAATTGTGGATTGTACCTTTAAGTCCTGAACCAATTAAGAATCTGTTATGCTGTGTCTTTTCTGTCTGTTTTGGTGTCTGTTTTTGATTTATTCACTTGTATTTCATGATCACCATCATTTAGGGGTGTGATTAACTTCGAAAGTTGACGTATCTTTTTTTGTAAAACATGTTCAAAGGCACAGAGGGTGTCTGGAAGCACGTCTGTGTCACAGCCCAGTGTTTGTGACCTTTTATCTAATCATGTTTGCTTGCTGTCCATAGATAGATTGGCAGATGTGATCAGAAGCTTCTCCTGAACTTCCCTGGAACATGCAGATGTGTGTGTGTGTGTGTCTGTGTGTGTGTGCTGAGTGATCATATTGAAAATTATGGTTGGTTGGTGTCAGACCCTAAACCTGCAATAACCTGTACGTTTTGAGTTATGTTTGTTCTTGGAAGGTGGAAGGTGACAAGTCTCCTGACATACTAACCTGATGTGTCTCTATACTGACACTGTCGGAGAACACCAAATAAACCTTGCCTGCCAGCAACAAGCTGAGTCAAGAGTCTCACTGAGGAAACATAAGTACATTTTAAGGGAGAGCTGGTAGTAAGTACAATACAAGCTTTAGTTTAACATTGTTTGGATTCAGGATATAAATACACTGTAAACTACCCTGTACACTACCAGGGGCTAGCTTGTATTTAGGCTATACTGTTTACAGGTATCATTTTAGACTTTTGTGCAGGTTGTTATTCATTTTGAAGATGATTCTTGCTCTTTATCTAATTAAGTGTCACCAGGTGAGTGAGACCAGTGTTGCAAAAGTGAATTCCAAGATATAGCGCTTTGAAACTAAAGTGCGTCAAAAAACATTGTTTTCAAAATCAATTATGTAGGTAAGCCACGAATGTCAATACAATGTTATACTGTAAAAGTATAGATTGACTATACAGTATATGTTAATGAAATTGGAGGCCAAATAAATGTGTAGTCTATGTGTTAAAGTTTTCTCAAGTGAATGTTTTATTTTGTTCATACACCCGTTTAGTCAGAGCAAAAGTTTCCCTTTCCCCTGTGAAATACAGTGCCACTTTAAAGTATGTGAACCCCTTGAGCACTTAAGAGTTTTCTGTTGTTTTACCATTATTTTTCATTTTTTTCATCACCAATTTTCCATAGAAGGAATGTCAGGTTTATGTTTATCATTTGCATGTACTTTTTAAGAGGGAATTGTTTGAGTAGCCAAAAAACTACATTTAGTTAGTGTATTTTCAAAAGTAAGTGAACCCCCAGCTGCATTAGTAAAGTCAAGCAGGTAACAGATTCGGTGAAACATATTTGGGGGATTAATTAGTCAATTAAGCAAACCAATCAACTGAGACATCCTTAGGAAAAGGGTTGGGCAACTTAAAATTAAAAAAGAGAGGAAACCAACTAAACTACTGTAGTGCCAAGGTGTACCCACACAGATCAACAATGCCGAAAGGAAACGAGATATTCGAGAACATCAGGAAGAAGGTTCTGACAGCCCATCAGTCTTGGGAAAGCTATAAGACCATCTCCAAAAGATTCCAGCTCCATCCATCCATCCAAGACAAATAATTTAGAAATGGAGGGGTCTACATGGGTACAATGTACATGGGTCTACAATCAGACGAAAATTGAAAAGACATGACATTCATGATCGGGTTGCTAGAAGGAAGCCTCTGCTCTCAAGAAAGAACAAAACTGCCCGTTTCAACTTTGCCTGAGATCACTTGGATAAACCAAAGGCCTTCTGGAAGTCCCTTCTCTGGACAGATGAGTGCGAGATAGAATTATTTGGTCACGATCAAAACCAACATTTTTCGTCTGATTGTAGACCCATGTACATTTGCCCCAGATGCTGCCAGAGAGGTCCCAAACTCTTTAGAGGTGATGTGTGGGTTGACTCTTACCTGATTTATTCTTCTTCTGGTGCTTCTTGGTGATGGTCTTGATGGGCGTCCACTTCTAGGCAGAGATGCGGTCATGTTGAATGCCCTCTATTTCTAAATGATTTGTCTTGGATGGATGGATGGAGCTGGAATCTTTTGGGGATGGTCTTATAGCTTTCCCAAGACTGATGGGCTGTCAGAACCTTCTTCCTGATGTTCTCGGATATCTTGTTTCCTCTCGATATTGTTGATCTGTGTGGGTACACATTGGCACTACAGTAGTTTGGTTGGTTTCCTCTCTCTTTTAATCTGTGATGCCCAACCCTTTTCCTAAGGATGTCTCAGTTGATTGGTTAGCTTAATTGACTAATTAAGCACCCAAATATGTTTAACCGAATCTGTTACCTGCTTGCCTTTACCAATGCAGCTGGGGGTTCACTTACTTTTGAAAATACACTAATTCCATGTTTCATGTAGTTTTGTGGCTACTCAAACAATTCCCTCTAAACAAGTACATGCAAATGATAAACATAAACCTGACATTTCATCTATGGAAAATTGGTGATGAAAAAAATGAAAAATCATGGTAAAACAACAGAAAACTCTTAAGTGCTCAAGGGGTTCACATACTGTCAAGTGGCACTGTATGTTATGTTATGTCTTGTTATGTTATGGGAGTGTGGTACGGTGTCCTGTCCATAGAATTTCAGTGCCCAGTCCGACTCAGTTGTTCTGTGCATCTGACAATAAAAGACTTGACTTGACTTGACTTGACAAGGATATGGACAAATCTTGCCACTAGTTCACATAGGACATTTTCAACATTGTGGCAAAGTGGCACTTCAACTGGTAGTGTAGCCACTTTCCTATTTCGGCACGCCATCTCAAATGTCTTAAGTCTAAGTATTGTGCTTGCAGGTTTGTGGCCAGGCCAATAGACGATAAGTTCCTGAGCACTGCATGGACGATATCCATTGCCACTTTTGTAAGATGCATGGAGGAGCCATTGTAAGGAGTGCCTTTGGGGTCTGTCTTCATGATGAAGAGAAGTCTGGTGACAATGTCTGTCACTACCTCCAATTGGGCGTGCAGACGGGAGCACTGATAGTATCGTAGCTCGAGTTCAAGGTCACTCATGATTCTCCTGACCAGGGGCATGCTGAGGTCAAGTGAGGTCTTCTGAATGTCAATAATTACCAGGTGACTTTCTGTTAAGGAGAAAAGATTAATTCATTGAGTAAAGCACTCCTCTTTCTGACCCAGAAATAAACTAATAGTAACAATAGCAAAACAAACTCAAGGTGCAGCATATCCAAACTGAAGAATAGTTAATCATCGAATGGACTCACGGATCAGAGGAGATATGCTGTTCACAGTCCTTTAGCTCATCGCCCTTACAAGAGACACCAGACAAGAGGCAGTCTCTCCTGAGATAAGTATTTACCTCCCAAGTCTAAAATGACACAATTAATTGAAAATAATGAGCTGAACTAAAAAGATTATAGAAACCTGAATGTATATGAATTCAGCAGTATATGTGTGACAACACTCATTCATTTTAACATGGATTCAAAATGACAGAGAACACCAATAAACATCCTTCTCTTCCAATTAAATATAATTACTATTATTATATAATATATTATATAATATAATTACTACCGGGTGAAATTAATTCACTACCGGGCGTATTTCTCTTGCTTACCAGACAGGTTTGGTCATCTCCTGTATCCTTTAAGTCAGGGGACCTAAACAATAAGCAGAGAAGTGTTATCTTGCTTGCTTATTTTTCAATGAAATGGCTCCTTTACATTGAAGTCCTACGGGATTACTCACCACTCCCTGAACATTTTTCTCTCATTACGGAAAAAACATTCCATGACATCCTCCACAGTAATGTAGTACTAAGCCCTGCTCCTGTTGTTTCATGAACAGTCTCAGGAGCATCTTCTACAAGAGAAAGGTAGAGCATGGGCAAGACATTTCCATGATATTGTGATTTTCACAACTTTTTATCCAATAGAGGGATCTTACATTCGTTAAAGAACATCATGTCCAGACAGAAGCCAGCTTTCTTCTTGTCGCACAGGCAGTAGGGCAAACACTAATACACAGAGAAAACCTAACCAATCACTAATGACACAGAGAAAATCGAATCAATCAGGTTTTTTTTTTTGCTTTCACGTTTTTCTGATGGGCATACTCCAGTAGCTAGACTGTGCTCCAGCTAAACTGGTGGAACCAGAAACACCAAGGTTAAGGGTTTGATACAAAGGCAGCACACATATTGATGGAAAAAATGATATCTGTATATACCAGAAAACCATTTAATACTGAATACCATTAAAAACAGTCAAAGTACATCAATACTAATTACCTGCAATCTGACCTGCATATTGTGTAGAAGATTTCTGGCCAGACAAATGTGTTAAAAAGTGCAGAGACAGTAGTCGCTTTGAGAAAATATCTGTACGTCCACTCGTGGAAATTGCTTTGCAAAAGTGGGGTTTTCTGAAACGTTCTACTTTGCAGGTTCCAAACATCAAACATTCCATAACTATAGTGACCATAACCAAAGTTATACAATAAGCAATTTGACGTCTTGTCACTGACCAGCAAAGCCCCCAGTGCATGACCGTTATTACTAGGCTTAATTTCGTGTGTTGCCATTACGGAGGACTGAACGCTAAATCACAGAAGTTAAGGATTTTTTTTAGGCCTTAATGAACATGTATTCAGATTGTGTTTATGTTAAAATTGAATAAGGCTTAAACTACTTTATTAACTAATCACATGAACGCTAACTTCCCAACAGCGCAGCAAAATAACTTGGTAGTTGAGCCTTTAACCTTCAGCAAAGTTGTAACGATTGAGGATTAGCCCATGAAATTTTGATATATAATAGTGTGCTTATGAATTGGATTATTAGTTCAGATTAGTTAAGGTCCTCCCATGCTCAGCATTTTGCATGACCGGAACATTCTTTATTTTTACATCCACAGACCACTGATCACTTACATATCATCTATGGAAAATTGGTGGTAAAAAAAATTAAAAAATCATGGTAAAACAACAGAAAACACTTAGGTGCTCAAGGGGTTCACATACTTTCTAATGGCACTGTATAACTACAAAGCAAGTCACTTAGCAACTGTGTCATGACGCAAATGGATTAGTACAACTGTAAATAATAACAATTGAGTATGCCAATTAAACCAAAACACACTTGAATATGAAAATGAATGCATCAAAACCTAAAGAAATGAAACCCACCCTGAATGAGTGACTAAGATGAAGAGATGAGATGGGGAGAGATAAAGGGAAAATTAAAAGAGAGAGACAGAACGCATGAGTGAATTCGCAAAGAGAGTAAGAGAGTGGATATATTAAAATCTCCAATTAAAATAATACAACTGTGGCATGTACAGCTGCGGTTCTTATGAACCTCTAATCTTTTTATGAAACTAAACGTTACAGCTATAGACACAGAAACCCCTATGTCTGGTGACAGCTCGAGCACCAAAAACCCTGTTCACAATAACAGTGATTTGCTAGTTGCCCATCACTTTGTAGCTGAAAGTTGGTCGTTTTGGGGCATTCCAACCCCTGTTTGCCAAGTGAGTGAGTTGTTTTGCAAGTAATTCCATATCATACAGATCTAGAATGTAACTGCCATTCATAGTGGTCACTTGAGTTCATTATAACCATAGACTTCATAGGGGTTTCTGTGTCTATAGCTGTAACGTTTAGTTTCATAAAAAGATTAGAGGTTCATAAGAACGAGTAAAAAGTTGTGTGCAACCATTGATACAATTCTGGTTAGAAAAGTATTCACAAAGGTCCGACTGAGAACTAACTTTAGCTCACCAAATAGTTTGCCTAGGGGGGACTAAGGTGGTGGAATCAATGACAGAAGACATCACTTCTGACGTTATATGGTTTTTGCTGCAATCAAGACAAACAAACTGAATTCAGAATATTTAACTTAACAACAAAACTACATGTTCAGTACGGGCAGACTTGGATCCCAGTGTGATTGTAGGCCCAGGGCAGCCCCTCCACCTAAAATCCCACACACAGGGAAAGGTTACCTCGTCCAAATTAATGTGTTGAACGAGGTAACATTTATTACCACGTGACAGACACAATTTTTCAAATGAAAATAAAAGAGAGAGAAAAATGTTTCTATTTTTGAGTAGGATTTTTATTTCAATGATGATATATCATAAATAGCTTACGTTTGCTAGAGTTCATGAATTTCAACATAGGTTACTTCAAGTTACGGCAAGCACAACTTGTTTTTCCACGTTTATTTGGAACAGCGGTTGGCGAAAGCTGCTCTTTAGTGGTTTGCCGTCACTAGAAACCCTCTCATAGACGCTTCTACAATGGACTGCCATGGCATTTACAATGCATCTGATCAGTCAGACGCACCTACAGGATTACGGGTTAGATAGGCAATCAGGTATTCGCATGGCTTTATCTGTAAATCTAGACCAACGGCGTCAAATCAGTACCTTTTCGAAACATGACAGAAATGCACACGCCAGATAATTAATAAAATATAAGAAAGTTGGCTATTCAACGCAATGCTAATTTGCGTGAATACATCTTTAACCTTGGCTAGCAGGAGTTAGCGGGAAAGCTGTTTAGTGTAATTCATCTGCTCAATTTGCAAGCAAAGTCTGATTCAGTACAGAAGTGTGTGGCACCACGTTAAAAGATAAACCTAGACATCTAAAGATGCCGTTACTGGTAAGCATGACTTAAATGGGTTGACGGCTCCTGGTCCAAACGGATTTCCAACATCTGCTGAAGTTTCTTTGAGTTACCTTGCTAACTAGCTAGGATACCTAGCTAATTATACTACCCTAGTATCCTGTTAAGTTGCCATTTCGCCCTAGCTACCGTTGTTATCTGGCGTATGTTAGCCCACTAGGCTAGTCACACTGAACTGACATATTGGGACGCGTTCAAAAACCTGCCTTTAAATAATAATTTTTAGTGTGAACTAGGCATCAAAATAAGGTTGCAATGTTGTCATATGTCACCATGTCAATATATTAACGTAGATTATGGACTTCATTTAAATAGGGAAGATCCGCTTGTAGGTAACCTAAAGTTACGTTAGCTTTCCAGCTAATGTTGGACAGGTTTACCTTTCTGAACGAGCGTTCAGCTTTGTAACAACTTATATTTGGTTGTTAATTGTGTGTGTGAGCTCCTCTGTTTTCAGTTACCAAACTATGGAGCTTAATCCCTGTCTTTATTCGTAAGCGTGTTCTTTCAGTTTGCAAGCATGAAACCCTGCCCTCGCACTCAAAAACCCAGTCTTTGCACGCAAAATGTGCTCTGCTTACGCTCAAACTGTGTGCTCGCACTCAAAAACCTAGTCTTTGCGAGCAAAATGTGCTGTGCTTACGCTCAAACTGTGTGCTCGCACTCAGATACACCGTTGCGCGCACACATTTCCTGCTTGCACTCATATTTTCCGCGTGCTTGCGAAAAGTCTCCTTGCAGATTTTTTCTGCTTGCGGATTTTTTCGTGGGCAACCAATAGAATGCCAGATGTAGTGTTGACCAATGAAATGCTCGCTCGCCTGGTTGATGGTGCGTTCGCTTTAGTTCGGTAACCCATACCCATATATATAACAAGGTTCAGCCGTTAATCCTCCTTTAGAACTCTAGCTAGCAGATCGTCAGCCTTTACGAACGGGGTTCATCAATCTATTCAGTCCAGTACCAGTCAACATGGCCCAAAGCGAAGGACCTAGGGTAAGTTTTTTATTTTAATGTTTTGTGATAAATGGACTGAATTTTTTTTTATTTAGCCATACCTCGCGAAAACTGGACTGACATTGCATCAAGCTAGCTCTCCATGTGAGGCTAACAATGAGATAACGTGGTTGGTTCACTGCCAGTGTCCAAAGTACCGCTAAATCAGGGTACCTGCAGAGTCTTAAAAGTATTCAAAAAGTATTACATTACTTTTTCCAAAATGAAGGTCTTAAGTATTGAATTTCATTTTCTAAGGGTTGATTTTTTTTTTAAAGGACGTAAATTATCACTAGGCTAGTCTAATATCGTACGGTAGAGTAAATTCAATTCTGTGTACTGTTCATGAACATGAAACGAAACATTCTGCAATCTTTCATACTTCACTTGAGGTACTGCTACTAGCTTTGCATTTCCACTGCGCCCTCTGTACTATGGTTGGGCACTCGCGTGAGCAGGAAAGTATACGTTTTACTGTGGTTTCCAGCGGGTAAATCAGAACGTGCCAAAACGTGAGAGAATTAAGGTCGAGCAGAGTGATAGCGGTGGAGAAGAGAGATCATGGGAAAGTGTTGGTTCAACACCAAGTGGCAGCTCGATCAAGTGGCAGCTTAATACACCTGGGTGAAGGAAGTTCCAAATGACAGTGAGCCGCAATTCATTAGGTGTTACAATTTAGGTTTGACAATCCTGGGGGTACCTTGTAAACACAAATTTAAACACAAATTTAGCCGTACATTGGACATTGGACACTGGCAGGGATTTCGTGAACCAACCATGTTATCTCATTGTTAAATTCACATGGGGAGCTAGCTTGATGCACAGCTAACGTTAGCTAGATAGCGGTCCTAAACGCCATGTGACTCATGTTGCACAGGTGCTGCTCCTCACGATTGATTCTCACTGGCATAAGAGATTACATTTCCTTTTATCCATGGGTGTAGCACATATCCTGTTAAATCAGCGCGGCTAAATAAGACTAACATTAATAAGGCACAATCCTTCACGTACAGAGAGGCTCCATCCAGGAGGCGGCCAGAAATTTAATCGCCTTATTGGATGGTCAGCTTCGAGCTGACAATCGGCAGGTGCAGTTGGCACCTCAACAGCAGACAACACCTCAACAGCAGACAGCACCTCAACAGCAGACAGCACAAAGGATTCCTCAAGAAATGGCCAGGTTCTGTACATTTTAAAATCTTATAGAAGTAGTTTCTTCCTTTCTTGCGTACCTACTTGGTGCATTCAGGTTCAGACAACCAGTGTAATATACGTATCATAGAATAAATCATGTCTGAGAAGAAGATTTTGCCTAACCAATATGAATATGTGAATCCACAGGTCATTTCCAGGTTTTTTTTCTAAAGTCCCTGCAAGGGGAAGAAGAAGATTTTCCTCACCCTGTAGGGTCACTACAGGGGGGAAGACCGTAACACTGCACTTCTATTTGTTGAACAAACATTCCGACAGGACACCTACAGCAAGCTGCGATTCAGCACTTGTTCTTGCTGGGATGGGGATGCGAACAGTCTCACTGCCTGAGTCTGCTGACCACTTTCAGGTAAATTAAGCCAACTTGTTGAAAATGTACAATGTATGCTTGATATTTGAACAAATAATGGCCATAATTACAGTGGGCTAATATCATTCACTGCATATGCGTTCAACACTTCCTGCAACCATTCACCGTTGTACGTCTCCTCACTGAAAAATCGAATTTGTCTCGGATCAATGTCGAATTGCTATGCTGCTTTTTCTCCCGAATGTTCTTAAGCATATTTCAACACCTTCTTTTTTTATTCAATATCACATTTCCACCTTGGTGCCATTGTCTACTCCTTTATAATCCTTTCTAATAAAAATAGCCTTGCCAATGCCAACTAACTAAAACGTTAAAGATAGTCTACAGTAGGCTATGATGCGTGCATTTAGGTTAAACAATAATAAATTGCCTGACGCGCCGCCTTCATGAATAATAACAAATTCTCCTAGTGGGCCTATGTGGGGAAAATGCCTCTTATACAGCAGACAACCAATGACATTAGCCAACAACATTAAACATTAGGAGAACATGTATTTATGAAATGCATTAAATTAAATTGTGATGTCTGCTTTGTACTGATTCATACAATGTAGTGTGTTGTGTTTTGTACAGATTACAGGTCTCCTGACCAGTCAGTACCCAAAATTAGAAGATGTATCAGGAGGATGGCTACTGTATAAAGCCCATGGTATTGTAAAAATAAAAAAGCATTGCACTGAATCATTCATGTTTTTATTCTTCATTTATTAACTTATTGCTTTTTTCAGGTGGAACGGGACAACGTAAACTCTCTGTTATCCCACCAGAAGCTGAGGGTTACAATGCCCACTTTTTAAAAACTCAGACTGGAGGAGGAAAAATCACGTTATACATTGTTCCTCTCCAGGATGAGTTAGACACATCCCCTCTTCCTCCAGATGCGCAAGAGTTCCGAAAGATGCCCAAGGCAACTTGTAGGGTATGCGGCTCTAGCATGCCCTTGCAAGTGCTGGTAGCGCATGTGGAGTCCTGCGTGAACCAGTCAGGGGATGACTTAGATGTTTATGGAGGGGTAATTCACAGTTTGAACAGCTTTTTGATTTTTCTCAGAATTTAAAGAAAGATGTACACGTGTAATTTATAATATCTGTTTTAGTCTTCTCCCGATGTGACAATTGTTGCTGAGTCCATTCCACCAGAACCAACACCTAGTTATGCCACAAGAAGCACAACTGTAAGACCAAACTTGGTAAATACAAAAACATCTAATACCAACCCTCTAAAGATACAATTTTCATACAACCAACAGCAATTATTCAATGAATGTCTCTGTTCTTGCTTTTGCATTTAGGCTGCCTGTCCAGTATGTCAGGTGGAATTCCCACTGGATTATTTACCAACCCATGCCAGCTCATGTGGAGACAGGTGAAAATAGATTAATTATTTTTCTCTGTAAGAGATAAACAGAAAATTCCTATTTGGAATAAAGTACCAGGTCATTCAAAGTTAAAGTGTTGAATGGAGAAATTCTGTGCTATTCGTATATAAAGCTTGAGGGGAAAATCAATGACAGTAATTAAGCACTGTTCTGACAATAGTTATTTTAATCCCATCAGAATTTGAATATTCAATACTGAAATGTTAACCTTGTCCTCTTTACTGTATACTTCTATGGCAACACAAATGTTTTAATGGATACTCTTTGCCATTGTAAAGGTACATAATGTTCATTTGTAATTCTTGTCTAATCATGTTTTACATGACAGTCTGGAGGAAACGCCTTCTAGGGTGGAAGATGTCTTCGAATCTGAAGGCAGAATTGAAAAGTATCTTTTCTGTTTCATCATCTACCTATACTCATATGTTATTCAACCTGCGCAGTTAAAAATAAAATAATGTAAAATATTGAAGTAATTTATGAATTGGACTATTTTTCAAATGCATGCAGTATTTTTGCAATAATCAGATGCACTGAATAGTTTGTAACCATTTCTATAATGTTCTGTATATTATCTTGCACTTACATCTAGCTTGACTTTTTATCACTAGCCACCTTAATATCTCATCAAATTAATATTCAAATGAATGTTGGCCCTTAAAGCAACATCCTGCATGATACCCAGCCCTACTGTTTGTACCCAGTGCTCACTCATCATAGACTTGAGCACTGAATGAAAGATTTGACTAATGTAACTTAACAACTCTTTTCCTTTCCTTTCCCCCCTCTTTAGTCTCGATGATGTTATCCAGAAAATTGCAAACGCTGTCACGGATGACAAAACATTTGGCATTACTGTGTCACGGAAAAACGTGTTGGAGAGGGGCCTCGCGCAGTGGCAGCGCTCAAAAAAAGCATCCCCAACGAACCAACTGCAAGTAACCTTTATAGGTGAAGCTGGTGTCGACACAGGGGCTCTGCGCAAAGAATTTCTGACAGGTATGTGTAGGAAGCAGAACATAAAAATATGCCATCAGAATAATTTAACAGGTTCAGTGTCATAGAAGTTGTACTTAAAATGTTTATGTATGATTTATCATTTAGCATTTTATCAGGAGATCTAATGTAACGCACAATTCTAATCTTCTTTCAGAAATGGTGGCAGGCATTGAAAAACGTTTTTTTGTGAATGGCACACATGGCAAAACGCCAAAGTATTCTCTGTCTGATTTGGACAAAAGTCATTTCAAGTATGTGCTTTATGCTCCACTCCAGTTAATCTGGGCGACCATTGACTACTAATAATATACTTCAATACCATACATTGTGATTAGCCAGTAACATCAATTTGAAATAAGCACCTGTGCCCTTGTTGTTTTTTTCAGGACTGTTGGCGAAATATTTGCTGCCAGCTTGGCCCAAGGAGGACCAGCTCCAAATTTCTTGATGCATTGGTGCTACAAGTGCCTGTGCACTGGGTCCCTTGATTTTGAGATGTTGGACCAAAATGTAGAAGATCAATACATGAACCTGTTAACTAGTGTGAGAACAGCCACGGATGAGACCCTTCAAGACTTGACTGAGGAGATATTGAACTGTGGTTACACAGGGTCGATCAGTGTTGAGAAAAGGGATGATATAATCCGGTATGTGTTGGTGCTTCATGTACCGTTTCAGAATCAAAAATGTACTGGCATGACAGTTTCTAGATTAAAAAAAAAACATAAAAGCTTCAACACTTTGGCATCATCAACTGGAAATATGGGCAAGCTATAACAATATTTTTTTCATGACTTAATTTAACCATAGTCCTATTGAAATAAAAAAAGGTATGTCACAAGTATGTGGTATTCCCAAATAACATAACATTCTCCATGAATTCTTTAAGGTTAAGTATTCTGTGATTAATCATGTTATTTATTTTTTATTTTATTTTTTTGCATGTTTGTCTGTGCATGTGATTTATTATGAAAACAGTGCGGTTGTCCTCCATGCAAACCTGAGGCTGCTCCCAATACTACTGCAGATACGGGAGGGTTTGAAGTTATATGGCTTGGCTGGTATCATGGAGAAGTACCCTGATATCTGTCAGCCTTTATTTGTGCCAGGGATAGTAATGACCGTAAGTGCAGCATAGATACAAGTTTAAGATTAAGTAGAGGCCAAAGTAGTTAAGTAACAATGAACAGTATAGCACAGCGTTTATAAGGTAAAAAAATTGTTTATTCTCAGGAGGTTTTGGTATGAGGCTGTTTTTATGTAAATCTGTCTATATACACCATTATAAAGTGGATTGTGCTAATGGGTCATCTGCGTTCATTTGACAGGCTGATGCAGACTTCATTGTCTCTGTGTGCCAAACCCAATATAGTGAACGAGGCACCAACAAGGAGCAGTTGGAGGTAACGATCATGAACAATCTCCAGGACTTCCTCCAGGAACTTGAGCAAGGTAAATAAAATAAATAATTTGCTGTTTTGTGACTGAAATGTAACCAACTTTGTTGTCCAAATCTAGTCTGGCTATCACCAGACCAAGTTTAATCTCTGAATTTAGTCTGGGGAGTCAGTGCTGTATTTCCACTGCACAAGAGGCACGCAATTGGATAGTCCAATCATTAACATAATGACATCATTCATCATTAATCATTCACATCAGCGGCACCAACATTTTGCTGTGATTCGGTGCCCACCACGTTGAATGTTTAACGTCATCGTGGTTAGGTAAACCCGCCAATAGTGTGCCAGGTAGCCAATAGCCGGTTTGTGTTTGGTCCCAGAGATTGTGGGATCGGATACAGATATTTTGTATGCTTTGGTGGCCAGACCCTTCTGCAGAGCAAAACGAAATTCGAAGTGCAAATCTAGCCTCAGAGGAACAAAAAAAATCTCAAAATGTTACAATCTGTGTTGTCTCTCATTTCAGATGAAAATGAAGGGATGTCTCCGACTGTATTCCTGCAGTGGGTTACAGGGCAAGGGCATGTTCCTGTTCTGCAAGAGGAGAAGGCGCATTTCAGAGTCAACATACATTTCGATCATCACTGCCTGGAAAAGTTTGGAGAGCACAGGGTTTGTTATCCCTCTGTGGCAGCGTGTAGCAATACAATCACTTTCCCAGTACGACACATGGTGAAATATGATGAATTTAAAAGCATTTTGGAAGAGGCCTTCCATCTGGGCCAGGAGTTCTCAAAGGTGTAGGATCAAGGGTCTATTCGTAATAAAATGATTTTGTTAAACTCTACAAACTATGACTTGGTCTTTTTCATAGTATGTCTACATGTAAATGGTAAAGCAGTTGGTGCTAAGACTTACTGACATGACAGTTGCTCACTGGAAGATTTCAAGACAACGACAGTAGATGTCTCGACCATGGGAGTCGGACGGCTCTGTAGGGTCCACAGCAGCTTGTAAGTATATTATATCTCGCTCATTTAGGGGTGTGGGAAGTTCAGGAACAACAACCCCAGATTCTGATAGGGACTCATCATGGTCAAGGGCACTCTCCCAGTCTATGTCAAGTTCTTGAAGATCCTAACATTCAAACAACAGTTTAAGCATAAATTAGCAGTGCTGTATTCAAGGATGTACTGCTTGAAGCAAAGTTTGTTCAACAGAGAAAAGTATGTGTGTACCTCAACATTCTCAGCCTCATCTGTGCCGTTTTGTAGCAGGCCCAACTGCCACAACTGCTGAGGGGTCATGTTTCCCTCTGTGCGGAGTGGGTGATGGTTCCATCCCTCAGTGAAGGTGTGAAGGTCACTGCTGAGGCGAGGTAGAAACACAAAGTGCACCAGGAAGATATGCAGTGTGTTTGAGATGTCCAGTAGTCCCTCTTCCTCAAGACTGTGCAGGACATCATAATAAGTGCTTGTCACTGCTATCCACACATCACGCCAAAGCCGTTCGATTCTGTTGTGGAAATGGTAAAGTAATTTGGAAAACAAGCAGTATGTCACTTTTTAAAGTTAATGCACAGAGTAGATGCAGCTGGGACTCTTACTTGTTTGACACTAAAGCACCCCTTGTTCATGTGGATACTAAGGTTAGTTTTCAAATTGCAGTTGCAAATTAAATGAATCTTTGGGGTCTTGACTGATATACAACTACACAGAGAAAACTGTATGACTGTCAGTGGTGACTCAAGGTTAAGGTTAAATGTGGTGAAATGTACCTCTGGTTGTGGACACTTTTTCCAGAAATAAAACTTGCCCGGTCAGTTCCTCGTACAGTAAACATGAAACGAGCAATGTCGACATTCTCCACTCCTTGATCAGCTCTGACCCTGGCATATATGAAAAAGTTATAAAGGTATATAATTACAGTTCTAAGTCTAACAGCATATCAGACTGCACTACCTCTAGTATATACCTTGAGGGTAAGCCATTCCTCTCACAAGAGGTCAGGAAAAATGTGAGCCCAGTAGATGCCTTATTATTGTTGGCAGGTTCCAGGTACATGATCTGGACACAAATACTGTATAAGCACCCCTTAAATATAGGAAATGATCAGTCTTGTGTCAACCTTAACATTATCCAGAAATCACAGTGATGACTGTCACAAAAATATATCATTTTGAATCTAAGTACCTTTCTGGAGAAGCCATCAATGCCCCCAAAAATGATGATGTTATATCTGTTGAGGAGGAAGTAGTGTATGTATGTGTTTGTTACAGATGCTTAAATTATTTGACAACTGCAATTTGAAAACATCTTACCTTATGAGTTTGTGATTAGTATCCACATGCACAAGAGAAAGGGGTGCCCTTACAGAATAGCTTCTCCTCACAACACAGCCTAACTGTGTCAAACGAGCAAGAATCCCAACTGCATCTACTCTGTGCATAGCTGCCTTCATTCTGCTCCACTGTACCCTGTGGCCTAAGGACTTCAGTCTTCCCATAACTAACCTGTAGCCAATATAGGGCATCTGAGCTTTGATTTCAGACACTAAAGTGTCAAGCTCCTGGTCTGACATCGTACTGTAGGACCCTGACACAGAAATTCCAAATTCCGCCATTCGGCGGAATACTGTCACCTCGCTGACTCCCAGCAATTTAGATATGCATGGTATGGGTAATTGGGTGTCAATCAAGGACTGTAACATGTCCCGTTGAATGATTAATTTCGGTCGCCCCCTTGCCCCTTGCACTGCCTGTATCTCAACAACGGATGGAATGCATTGCTCATTTTCTACCTGATGTCTAACCTGGTTGGTCAGTTCTCTAAGGGCATTTACTATATCCACTGGCAACTCTATTTGCTCTGCTAATGCGTCAACCACTATTAATTCATGGGTGCACATGAAATTAAGATAGTCGAGGTCTGGGTCAGGATGGCTGACTGCATTTTGCAACTTGTTTAGCAATCTTTCCAAGATGTGACGTCTAAGCAGGTTCTGTAAGAAAAGAAGGCAATAAATATGATTTAATTGTAGACATACCTGCATACCATGATACCTGCAAGTGGGGACGGTTAACCATATTTTCAATATTAAACCTATCTGATAGAGCAGAAAGCAACGTAAACGTTAAAGTTGAACTAATTTGATCTACTGTGTTAGCTGGTTACGTTTCCCATTCATGAACACTAAAACAGAATTTTGTTCCTGCAAACAATACTTTAGCGATTCAATTTGAAAGACGTTAGCAAAACATTAAAATGCAAAACTTACCCTAGGTCCTTCACTTTGGTCCATGTTGACTAGACTCTTCAGTTGGGAAAAAAGACCGGGAGAGGGTGAACCGAGTTATGTTTACGAGTTGGCTGACGATCCACTAGCAGTGGCTAGCTAGACTCTTCAGTTGGGATTGTTTAAGGGAGGAGCTATGGGTGAACCTCGTTGAGATCGCATGTCTATGGGTTACAGAGTAAGTCCTGAACTAAAGCGAACGCACCATCAACCAGGCGAGCGAGCATTTCATTGGTCAACACTACATCTGGCATTCTATTGGTTGCCCACGAAAAAATCCGCAAGCAGAAAAAATCTGCAAGGAGACTTTTCGCAAGCACGCGGAAAATATGAGTGCAAGCAGGAAATGTGTGCGCGCAACGGTGTATCTGAGTGCGAGCACACAGTTTGAGCGTAAGCACAGCACATTTTGCTCGCAAAGACTAGGTTTTTGAGTGCGAGCACACAGTTTGAGCGTAAGCAGAGCACATTTTGCGTGCAAAGACTGGGTTTTTGAGTGCGAGGGCAGGGTTTCATGCTTGCAAACTGAAAGAACACGCTTACGAATAAAGACAGGAATAAAGCTCCATATGGAGCTTAATCCCTGTCTTTATTCGTAAGCGTGTTCTTTCAGTTTGCAAGCATGAAACCCTGCCCTCGCACTCAAAAACCCAGTCTTTGCACGCAAAATGTGCTCTGCTTACGCTCAAACTGTGTGCTCGCACTCAAAAACCTAGTCTTTGCGAGCAAAATGTGCTGTGCTTACGCTCAAACTGTGTGCTCGCACTCAGATACACCGTTGCGCGCACACATTTCCTGCTTGCACTCATATTTTCCGCGTGCTTGCGAAAAGTCTCCTTGCAGATTTTTTCTGCTTGCGGATTTTTTCGTGGGCAACCAATAGAATGCCAGATGTAGTGTTGACCAATGAAATGCTCGCTCGCCTGGTTGATGGTGCGTTCGCTTTAGTTCGGTAACCCATACCCATATATATAACAAGGTTCAGCCGTTAATCCTCCTTTAGAACTCTAGCTAGCAGATCGTCAGCCTTTACGAACGGGGTTCATCAATCTATTCAGTCCAGTACCAGTCAACATGGCCCAAAGCGAAGGACCTAGGGTAAGTTTTTTATTTTAATGTTTTGTGATAAATGGACTGAATTTTTTTTTATTTAGCCATACCTCGCGAAAACTGGACTGACATTGCATCAAGCTAGCTCTCCATGTGAGGCTAACAATGAGATAACGTGGTTGGTTCACTGCCAGTGTCCAAAGTACCGCTAAATCAGGGTACCTGCAGAGTCTTAAAAGTATTCAAAAAGTATTACATTACTTTTTCCAAAATGAAGGTCTTAAGTATTGAATTTCATTTTCTAAGGGTTGATTTTTTTTTTAAAGGACGTAAATTATCACTAGGCTAGTCTAATATCGTACGGTAGAGTAAATTCAATTCTGTGTACTGTTCATGAACATGAAACGAAACATTCTGCAATCTTTCATACTTCACTTGAGGTACTGCTACTAGCTTTGCATTTCCACTGCGCCCTCTGTACTATGGTTGGGCACTCGCGTGAGCAGGAAAGTATACGTTTTACTGTGGTTTCCAGCGGGTAAATCAGAACGTGCCAAAACGTGAGAGAATTAAGGTCGAGCAGAGTGATAGCGGTGGAGAAGAGAGATCATGGGAAAGTGTTGGTTCAACACCAAGTGGCAGCTCGATCAAGTGGCAGCTTAATACACCTGGGTGAAGGAAGTTCCAAATGACAGTGAGCCGCAATTCATTAGGTGTTACAATTTAGGTTTGACAATCCTGGGGGTACCTTGTAAACACAAATTTAAACACAAATTTAGCCGTACATTGGACATTGGACACTGGCAGGGATTTCGTGAACCAACCATGTTATCTCATTGTTAAATTCACATGGGGAGCTAGCTTGATGCACAGCTAACGTTAGCTAGATAGCGGTCCTAAACGCCATGTGACTCATGTTGCACAGGTGCTGCTCCTCACGATTGATTCTCACTGGCATAAGAGATTACATTTCCTTTTATCCATGGGTGTAGCACATATCCTGTTAAATCAGCGCGGCTAAATAAGACTAACATTAATAAGGCACAATCCTTCACGTACAGAGAGGCTCCATCCAGGAGGCGGCCAGAAATTTAATCGCCTTATTGGATGGTCAGCTTCGAGCTGACAATCGGCAGGTGCAGTTGGCACCTCAACAGCAGACAACACCTCAACAGCAGACAGCACCTCAACAGCAGACAGCACAAAGGATTCCTCAAGAAATGGCCAGGTTCTGTACATTTTAAAATCTTATAGAAGTAGTTTCTTCCTTTCTTGCGTACCTACTTGGTGCATTCAGGTTCAGACAACCAGTGTAATATACGTATCATAGAATAAATCATGTCTGAGAAGAAGATTTTGCCTAACCAATATGAATATGTGAATCCACAGGTCATTTCCAGGTTTTTTTTCTAAAGTCCCTGCAAGGGGAAGAAGAAGATTTTCCTCACCCTGTAGGGTCACTACAGGGGGGAAGACCGTAACACTGCACTTCTATTTGTTGAACAAACATTCCGACAGGACACCTACAGCAAGCTGCGATTCAGCACTTGTTCTTGCTGGGATGGGGATGCGAACAGTCTCACTGCCTGAGTCTGCTGACCACTTTCAGGTAAATTAAGCCAACTTGTTGAAAATGTACAATGTATGCTTGATATTTGAACAAATAATGGCCATAATTACAGTGGGCTAATATCATTCACTGCATATGCGTTCAACACTTCCTGCAACCATTCACCGTTGTACGTCTCCTCACTGAAAAATCGAATTTGTCTCGGATCAATGTCGAATTGCTATGCTGCTTTTTCTCCCGAATGTTCTTAAGCATATTTCAACACCTTCTTTTTTTATTCAATATCACATTTCCACCTTGGTGCCATTGTCTACTCCTTTATAATCCTTTCTAATAAAAATAGCCTTGCCAATGCCAACTAACTAAAACGTTAAAGATAGTCTACAGTAGGCTATGATGCGTGCATTTAGGTTAAACAATAATAAATTGCCTGACGCGCCGCCTTCATGAATAATAACAAATTCTCCTAGTGGGCCTATGTGGGGAAAATGCCTCTTATACAGCAGACAACCAATGACATTAGCCAACAACATTAAACATTAGGAGAACATGTATTTATGAAATGCATTAAATTAAATTGTGATGTCTGCTTTGTACTGATTCATACAATGTAGTGTGTTGTGTTTTGTACAGATTACAGGTCTCCTGACCAGTCAGTACCCAAAATTAGAAGATGTATCAGGAGGATGGCTACTGTATAAAGCCCATGGTATTGTAAAAATAAAAAAGCATTGCACTGAATCATTCATGTTTTTATTCTTCATTTATTAACTTATTGCTTTTTTCAGGTGGAACGGGACAACGTAAACTCTCTGTTATCCCACCAGAAGCTGAGGGTTACAATGCCCACTTTTTAAAAACTCAGACTGGAGGAGGAAAAATCACGTTATACATTGTTCCTCTCCAGGATGAGTTAGACACATCCCCTCTTCCTCCAGATGCGCAAGAGTTCCGAAAGATGCCCAAGGCAACTTGTAGGGTATGCGGCTCTAGCATGCCCTTGCAAGTGCTGGTAGCGCATGTGGAGTCCTGCGTGAACCAGTCAGGGGATGACTTAGATGTTTATGGAGGGGTAATTCACAGTTTGAACAGCTTTTTGATTTTTCTCAGAATTTAAAGAAAGATGTACACGTGTAATTTATAATATCTGTTTTAGTCTTCTCCCGATGTGACAATTGTTGCTGAGTCCATTCCACCAGAACCAACACCTAGTTATGCCACAAGAAGCACAACTGTAAGACCAAACTTGGTAAATACAAAAACATCTAATACCAACCCTCTAAAGATACAATTTTCATACAACCAACAGCAATTATTCAATGAATGTCTCTGTTCTTGCTTTTGCATTTAGGCTGCCTGTCCAGTATGTCAGGTGGAATTCCCACTGGATTATTTACCAACCCATGCCAGCTCATGTGGAGACAGGTGAAAATAGATTAATTATTTTTCTCTGTAAGAGATAAACAGAAAATTCCTATTTGGAATAAAGTACCAGGTCATTCAAAGTTAAAGTGTTGAATGGAGAAATTCTGTGCTATTCGTATATAAAGCTTGAGGGGAAAATCAATGACAGTAATTAAGCACTGTTCTGACAATAGTTATTTTAATCCCATCAGAATTTGAATATTCAATACTGAAATGTTAACCTTGTCCTCTTTACTGTATACTTCTATGGCAACACAAATGTTTTAATGGATACTCTTTGCCATTGTAAAGGTACATAATGTTCATTTGTAATTCTTGTCTAATCATGTTTTACATGACAGTCTGGAGGAAACGCCTTCTAGGGTGGAAGATGTCTTCGAATCTGAAGGCAGAATTGAAAAGTATCTTTTCTGTTTCATCATCTACCTATACTCATATGTTATTCAACCTGCGCAGTTAAAAATAAAATAATGTAAAATATTGAAGTAATTTATGAATTGGACTATTTTTCAAATGCATGCAGTATTTTTGCAATAATCAGATGCACTGAATAGTTTGTAACCATTTCTATAATGTTCTGTATATTATCTTGCACTTACATCTAGCTTGACTTTTTATCACTAGCCACCTTAATATCTCATCAAATTAATATTCAAATGAATGTTGGCCCTTAAAGCAACATCCTGCATGATACCCAGCCCTACTGTTTGTACCCAGTGCTCACTCATCATAGACTTGAGCACTGAATGAAAGATTTGACTAATGTAACTTAACAACTCTTTTCCTTTCCTTTCCCCCCTCTTTAGTCTCGATGATGTTATCCAGAAAATTGCAAACGCTGTCACGGATGACAAAACATTTGGCATTACTGTGTCACGGAAAAACGTGTTGGAGAGGGGCCTCGCGCAGTGGCAGCGCTCAAAAAAAGCATCCCCAACGAACCAACTGCAAGTAACCTTTATAGGTGAAGCTGGTGTCGACACAGGGGCTCTGCGCAAAGAATTTCTGACAGGTATGTGTAGGAAGCAGAACATAAAAATATGCCATCAGAATAATTTAACAGGTTCAGTGTCATAGAAGTTGTACTTAAAATGTTTATGTATGATTTATCATTTAGCATTTTATCAGGAGATCTAATGTAACGCACAATTCTAATCTTCTTTCAGAAATGGTGGCAGGCATTGAAAAACGTTTTTTTGTGAATGGCACACATGGCAAAACGCCAAAGTATTCTCTGTCTGATTTGGACAAAAGTCATTTCAAGTATGTGCTTTATGCTCCACTCCAGTTAATCTGGGCGACCATTGACTACTAATAATATACTTCAATACCATACATTGTGATTAGCCAGTAACATCAATTTGAAATAAGCACCTGTGCCCTTGTTGTTTTTTTCAGGACTGTTGGCGAAATATTTGCTGCCAGCTTGGCCCAAGGAGGACCAGCTCCAAATTTCTTGATGCATTGGTGCTACAAGTGCCTGTGCACTGGGTCCCTTGATTTTGAGATGTTGGACCAAAATGTAGAAGATCAATACATGAACCTGTTAACTAGTGTGAGAACAGCCACGGATGAGACCCTTCAAGACTTGACTGAGGAGATATTGAACTGTGGTTACACAGGGTCGATCAGTGTTGAGAAAAGGGATGATATAATCCGGTATGTGTTGGTGCTTCATGTACCGTTTCAGAATCAAAAATGTACTGGCATGACAGTTTCTAGATTAAAAAAAAAACATAAAAGCTTCAACACTTTGGCATCATCAACTGGAAATATGGGCAAGCTATAACAATATTTTTTTCATGACTTAATTTAACCATAGTCCTATTGAAATAAAAAAAGGTATGTCACAAGTATGTGGTATTCCCAAATAACATAACATTCTCCATGAATTCTTTAAGGTTAAGTATTCTGTGATTAATCATGTTATTTATTTTTTATTTTATTTTTTTGCATGTTTGTCTGTGCATGTGATTTATTATGAAAACAGTGCGGTTGTCCTCCATGCAAACCTGAGGCTGCTCCCAATACTACTGCAGATACGGGAGGGTTTGAAGTTATATGGCTTGGCTGGTATCATGGAGAAGTACCCTGATATCTGTCAGCCTTTATTTGTGCCAGGGATAGTAATGACCGTAAGTGCAGCATAGATACAAGTTTAAGATTAAGTAGAGGCCAAAGTAGTTAAGTAACAATGAACAGTATAGCACAGCGTTTATAAGGTAAAAAAATTGTTTATTCTCAGGAGGTTTTGGTATGAGGCTGTTTTTATGTAAATCTGTCTATATACACCATTATAAAGTGGATTGTGCTAATGGGTCATCTGCGTTCATTTGACAGGCTGATGCAGACTTCATTGTCTCTGTGTGCCAAACCCAATATAGTGAACGAGGCACCAACAAGGAGCAGTTGGAGGTAACGATCATGAACAATCTCCAGGACTTCCTCCAGGAACTTGAGCAAGGTAAATAAAATAAATAATTTGCTGTTTTGTGACTGAAATGTAACCAACTTTGTTGTCCAAATCTAGTCTGGCTATCACCAGACCAAGTTTAATCTCTGAATTTAGTCTGGGGAGTCAGTGCTGTATTTCCACTGCACAAGAGGCACGCAATTGGATAGTCCAATCATTAACATAATGACATCATTCATCATTAATCATTCACATCAGCGGCACCAACATTTTGCTGTGATTCGGTGCCCACCACGTTGAATGTTTAACGTCATCGTGGTTAGGTAAACCCGCCAATAGTGTGCCAGGTAGCCAATAGCCGGTTTGTGTTTGGTCCCAGAGATTGTGGGATCGGATACAGATATTTTGTATGCTTTGGTGGCCAGACCCTTCTGCAGAGCAAAACGAAATTCGAAGTGCAAATCTAGCCTCAGAGGAACAAAAAAAATCTCAAAATGTTACAATCTGTGTTGTCTCTCATTTCAGATGAAAATGAAGGGATGTCTCCGACTGTATTCCTGCAGTGGGTTACAGGGCAAGGGCATGTTCCTGTTCTGCAAGAGGAGAAGGCGCATTTCAGAGTCAACATACATTTCGATCATCACTGCCTGGAAAAGTTTGGAGAGCACAGGGTTTGTTATCCCTCTGTGGCAGCGTGTAGCAATACAATCACTTTCCCAGTACGACACATGGTGAAATATGATGAATTTAAAAGCATTTTGGAAGAGGCCTTCCATCTGGGCCAGGAGTTCTCAAAGGTGTAGGATCAAGGGTCTATTCGTAATAAAATGATTTTGTTAAACTCTACAAACTATGACTTGGTCTTTTTCATAGTATGTCTACATGTAAATGGTAAAGCAGTTGGTGCTAAGACTTACTGACATGACAGTTGCTCACTGGAAGATTTCAAGACAACGACAGTAGATGTCTCGACCATGGGAGTCGGACGGCTCTGTAGGGTCCACAGCAGCTTGTAAGTATATTATATCTCGCTCATTTAGGGGTGTGGGAAGTTCAGGAACAACAACCCCAGATTCTGATAGGGACTCATCATGGTCAAGGGCACTCTCCCAGTCTATGTCAAGTTCTTGAAGATCCTAACATTCAAACAACAGTTTAAGCATAAATTAGCAGTGCTGTATTCAAGGATGTACTGCTTGAAGCAAAGTTTGTTCAACAGAGAAAAGTATGTGTGTACCTCAACATTCTCAGCCTCATCTGTGCCGTTTTGTAGCAGGCCCAACTGCCACAACTGCTGAGGGGTCATGTTTCCCTCTGTGCGGAGTGGGTGATGGTTCCATCCCTCAGTGAAGGTGTGAAGGTCACTGCTGAGGCGAGGTAGAAACACAAAGTGCACCAGGAAGATATGCAGTGTGTTTGAGATGTCCAGTAGTCCCTCTTCCTCAAGACTGTGCAGGACATCATAATAAGTGCTTGTCACTGCTATCCACACATCACGCCAAAGCCGTTCGATTCTGTTGTGGAAATGGTAAAGTAATTTGGAAAACAAGCAGTATGTCACTTTTTAAAGTTAATGCACAGAGTAGATGCAGCTGGGACTCTTACTTGTTTGACACTAAAGCACCCCTTGTTCATGTGGATACTAAGGTTAGTTTTCAAATTGCAGTTGCAAATTAAATGAATCTTTGGGGTCTTGACTGATATACAACTACACAGAGAAAACTGTATGACTGTCAGTGGTGACTCAAGGTTAAGGTTAAATGTGGTGAAATGTACCTCTGGTTGTGGACACTTTTTCCAGAAATAAAACTTGCCCGGTCAGTTCCTCGTACAGTAAACATGAAACGAGCAATGTCGACATTCTCCACTCCTTGATCAGCTCTGACCCTGGCATATATGAAAAAGTTATAAAGGTATATAATTACAGTTCTAAGTCTAACAGCATATCAGACTGCACTACCTCTAGTATATACCTTGAGGGTAAGCCATTCCTCTCACAAGAGGTCAGGAAAAATGTGAGCCCAGTAGATGCCTTATTATTGTTGGCAGGTTCCAGGTACATGATCTGGACACAAATACTGTATAAGCACCCCTTAAATATAGGAAATGATCAGTCTTGTGTCAACCTTAACATTATCCAGAAATCACAGTGATGACTGTCACAAAAATATATCATTTTGAATCTAAGTACCTTTCTGGAGAAGCCATCAATGCCCCCAAAAATGATGATGTTATATCTGTTGAGGAGGAAGTAGTGTATGTATGTGTTTGTTACAGATGCTTAAATTATTTGACAACTGCAATTTGAAAACATCTTACCTTATGAGTTTGTGATTAGTATCCACATGCACAAGAGAAAGGGGTGCCCTTACAGAATAGCTTCTCCTCACAACACAGCCTAACTGTGTCAAACGAGCAAGAATCCCAACTGCATCTACTCTGTGCATAGCTGCCTTCATTCTGCTCCACTGTACCCTGTGGCCTAAGGACTTCAGTCTTCCCATAACTAACCTGTAGCCAATATAGGGCATCTGAGCTTTGATTTCAGACACTAAAGTGTCAAGCTCCTGGTCTGACATCGTACTGTAGGACCCTGACACAGAAATTCCAAATTCCGCCATTCGGCGGAATACTGTCACCTCGCTGACTCCCAGCAATTTAGATATGCATGGTATGGGTAATTGGGTGTCAATCAAGGACTGTAACATGTCCCGTTGAATGATTAATTTCGGTCGCCCCCTTGCCCCTTGCACTGCCTGTATCTCAACAACGGATGGAATGCATTGCTCATTTTCTACCTGATGTCTAACCTGGTTGGTCAGTTCTCTAAGGGCATTTACTATATCCACTGGCAACTCTATTTGCTCTGCTAATGCGTCAACCACTATTAATTCATGGGTGCACATGAAATTAAGATAGTCGAGGTCTGGGTCAGGATGGCTGACTGCATTTTGCAACTTGTTTAGCAATCTTTCCAAGATGTGACGTCTAAGCAGGTTCTGTAAGAAAAGAAGGCAATAAATATGATTTAATTGTAGACATACCTGCATACCATGATACCTGCAAGTGGGGACGGTTAACCATATTTTCAATATTAAACCTATCTGATAGAGCAGAAAGCAACGTAAACGTTAAAGTTGAACTAATTTGATCTACTGTGTTAGCTGGTTACGTTTCCCATTCATGAACACTAAAACAGAATTTTGTTCCTGCAAACAATACTTTAGCGATTCAATTTGAAAGACGTTAGCAAAACATTAAAATGCAAAACTTACCCTAGGTCCTTCACTTTGGTCCATGTTGACTAGACTCTTCAGTTGGGAAAAAAGACCGGGAGAGGGTGAACCGAGTTATGTTTACGAGTTGGCTGACGATCCACTAGCAGTGGCTAGCTAGACTCTTCAGTTGGGATTGTTTAAGGGAGGAGCTATGGGTGAACCTCGTTGAGATCGCATGTCTATGGGTTACAGAGTAAGTCCTGAACTAAAGCGAACGCACCATCAACCAGGCGAGCGAGCATTTCATTGGTCAACACTACATCTGGCATTCTATTGGTTGCCCACGAAAAAATCCGCAAGCAGAAAAAATCTGCAAGGAGACTTTTCGCAAGCACGCGGAAAATATGAGTGCAAGCAGGAAATGTGTGCGCGCAACGGTGTATCTGAGTGCGAGCACACAGTTTGAGCGTAAGCACAGCACATTTTGCTCGCAAAGACTAGGTTTTTGAGTGCGAGCACACAGTTTGAGCGTAAGCAGAGCACATTTTGCGTGCAAAGACTGGGTTTTTGAGTGCGAGGGCAGGGTTTCATGCTTGCAAACTGAAAGAACACGCTTACGAATAAAGACAGGAATAAAGCTCCATACCAAACGTACATGCACTGAATTCTAGGAGGTTGACCATCACCTGATTTTCACCTGGTTTAAACATGTTTTGACAGGCTCATACTCCTTTGCTGGAAAATTCCTGAGTTGATTCTTCAAGGGTGGAGTTTTGCTTCAGAAACGTACTAAGGGGGATGGGCAAGTGCAGAAAGCACTGTGTTCCTTGCCAATCACTGGCATGACCAACCTGCTGATACGAATACTTTTTCCTTGTTGCCTACGAGATTGTAATGTACACGGGAGCCGCTTTTTTCTTGACAAGAACCATGCAATTTTAGCTAGCCATTTCTTGGGACTCACACCAGGTACGCTTTACTTTATGAAGACAAGTTAAATATTGTGGGTTCGATTTAGCTCTTCTCTGTCCAAGTTTATGCACTTCAACACGAAATCAGTAATATTTATAATATATATAGTGAGCGAGGTATATATATCAGTGTATATATTATAGTGTATATTATGCTACTGACTGCTTGCATTTTTCAACTGCTTTTGAGTCTGTTGGTTGGTTTAACTCAGGATATTGCATCAGTGCTTTATTACTCAAACCATATTAATTTAACCCTTGAGATCTCTGACATGCAGTAAATCTGCTGTTCAAAATCCTGAGCTGCCAACTCACCCCGATATTTGTGAGGATGATGCGCTGACATGTTCGTTGAGCCTATTTGCTATGCTGTCCACTTTGAAAATGTTAATGCTATGAAGACATGTTTGTGACTTGCGTGTCTTAGTTCCTCTTATTTTTGAGTTACTCAACCATGTTAAGTAATTGATTGGCCTGGTGAACAGTTTCTGAGTTCTAAATGCTTCTGTCTATCACAGGCTCAGTGGGGATGCACCAAGAAGCCTTCACATCTCACTGGCAGATCTTCCCTCCCATAACTTCTCCCCTGTGCTTCTACTCTAAGGAAGCCATGCCTTGTCTACCTCCATTTCTAAAATCTATATGGATTTGTAACTGTTAACTGTGCTAGACAGTCTACCAAACCAAATGGTGCAATTCTAGCTACCTCAGTCAACTAATCTGCTTGTTCCCATGTGAAATCCCCCATGAGTGTGGATTGGACAACATCCTCTTGGACGTTCTGAAGAAGGGGTACTGGAGAATAAGAGCTCAGGACAATCAAGTGTCCCGTTCATCAATCCGAACAGGTACATGAAGGACGCCATGGCTCCCAAGACCGCCAACGCAGATGCAGCGTGTGTTCTGGATAAGGCAATGGATCTGCCAGAGAAGAGTCAGAGTGGCATTTTGCAGAAAGCGAAGGTGTGCAACCACGAAGCAGAGAGCCAGGATGGATCAGCCAGTGAAGGGCCCACCAGGCGCATCCCACTGCGCAAATGGGTCATGAATGGAGCTGTCATGTTTGGCCGGGAATTCTGTTATGCAATGGAGACTGCCCTGGTCACACCTGTACTACTACAGATAGGTAAGGTGGATGTACGCTTTAGCCTTTACCTTCTCTCACTGTCACAGTGTTGTGCATACATAAACTGTTTGTAAAACAAAGGAATCAGTTGGTCTTTTTAGTAACCTTGAAGTTGCCTGACAGACACCTGTTTTATTCTCCATTGCCAAAAAAAAAAGAGGGAAAAAAACAACAGCCAGGGATAGATTGGTTGGAATGATTGGAATGTGTGAGTCGGCACATTTTTCTGATGCTGTTTTTCTGTAGTGGAAAATTTGTGAGGTCATCACCAAATAAATGGAAACATCCGTAACTGGTTCCAACAAAGTGAATCAAACATGCTGTGGATATAATGGCTGTAATTGTGTGGGATGGGTGTGGGGTTTGGGGGTGGTTAGGCCTACCTGCTGACGGCAAGATTAGCTCATAGCTCCTGACAGGGAAAGCAACTCCTGGAAAGCAATGGCCTAGTATCCTGTTCCTAGAAAGCCACTTTGAAGATGATTCAAAATGAGCTTATTCTCACTTAAATTGTGCTAAAAGTGTTAATTTTTATTTAACTCCAAAATCTGAACCATAGTGTTAAGCCCTGAAGTTAAATTTTTCTAAATGTCGGCAAGACTAATTCTCTTAGCAACAACCATCGATGACTACAAGGAGTTTGTTAGGCTGTTGAACCAGGGTTTGCCTTGGTCACAAAATGTATTTTGCATCCTCTAAATGAAAGGCCCTGTGATGCAGACACAGCTTCTGACCTGATTCCTGAATTGAGGTGGGAATAGTTGAAAGAGAGGTAAAAGCCTGGTTCAGGAGCTTAATGCTGCTCAAATAGTGAGCACTTCACTGCTTGCTAATGCGCTGTTTAATGTGAGTGTCTGAGTAGGTTCTGTCTTTTTAGCTGAACATAAATTCCTAATAAATAATGAGTTTGTTTGCAGCAGAAACAATCATAGTTGTTTGAAGGAGTTGGTCTCTTGTTTTGTTTGGTGTGACTGTTCCTAGGTCTGCCAGAGCAGTACTACAGTCTGACGTGGTTTCTCAGCCCTGTCCTTGGTCTGATCTTCACCCCTCTGATTGGCTCTGCCAGTGACCGCTGCACTCTGCGATGGGGCCGCAGAAGACCCTTCATCCTGGCCCTCTGTGTGGGGATGCTGATGGGAGTAGCCCTGTTTCTCAATGGCGCTGTGATTGGTAAGGGATTAGCAGCCATCACTCTGGAAGAGGAAAGACAATGCAACTATGTGTGTTTGGTTATATTTCTGCAGATGCAGATACATACATATACTGTATATATATATATTTTTTTTTTACTGATCAAATCTGCTGGTTCTTAACTCCTTTATTGTCTGTGTCAGGTTTGGCCATGGGGGATGTGGTTGGGAGTCAGCCTGTTGGCATAGTGCTGACGGTGCTTGGCGTGGTGGTGCTGGACTTCTGTGCAGATGCCTCTGAGGGCCCAATCCGAGCCTACCTGCTGGATGTGGCTGACACAGAGGAGCAGGACATGGCCTTGAATATTCACGCCTTTTCAGCTGGTAGGCACACACCACATAGTATTCATATGCTCAAATTGGAAACCAGTGTGAAAATAGACCCAACCTTTGTTGGGGTTTATTTTTTTCCCATGAAACAGTGAGAGATTAAGTTTAAAGGTTAACTGTTGGTAGTAAATGTCAAGCCAAGCAAACCTTTAACCTTTTTGTTTTATTTTTCTAGCTAAACTTTCCACCTGGATTTGGGTGATGTATAATCCCTGCTGTCCTGTATAGAATGTAGATTAGTGTTTATGTAGGTTGTTCAAGGCCTTCTGATTTTCTTTAATTTGCAAAAATGCAAACCTGATATCACTGAAAACGTTTTACTCTGGGATCTTTGTGATGTCTGTCTATAGAGGTGTTTTAAAATAGATTTTATAATGCATAAACAGTTTCTATTTTTAGTTTTATAATAACAGGTCACCATAAATATGGTATGTGAAGTATTTTTTTGTAAGATGTACAATACTTAAAGTGACATTGACAAAATGACATTACATTTTCTTATTCATATTCCTTAATTCTTTCAAAAATCAAATAATCCCTTCCCCTTCTGGTAGGACTGGGAGGGGCAGTGGGTTATATGCTGGGAGGTTTGGACTGGACTCACACTGCTATAGGCAAAGCCTTCCAGGCCCAGGAGCAGGTTCTCTTTTTCTTTGCTGCCATCTTCTTCATTATATCAGTGACACTTCATCTGTTCAGCATCAAAGAGCAGCCATACAGTAGGCACCGCCGTGAAGGTCTGGAGGGTGAAGAAGTAGATGACCTGTCTCTGTTCCGTGCCAATGGCAGTCTGCCCAAGTTGGACTTCATTGGTGAAGAGGAGTCTGGCAAAGATGAGCATGACCAGAACGAGCAGGAAGTGAAGATGGACTTCCTCAATGTGGACATGGTGCGGAGCAAAAGTGACTCAGTTCTGGCGATGCCAGATGCCACCATCGAGCTTGACCCAGACCTGGATCGGGATCGGACTCTGGGTTTAATTCCTGATGTAGACTCTCCATTTGTGAGTAATGACGATGCTTTCTTCCAGGACTTTCAACCAACAGAGCAGAGCCCTTTGCAGTATTATGGAAGCAGTCCGCATTCCCGGGCACAGGCGTCGGCCAGCAGGGATGAGTGGCTCTCTGGGGCCAGCAAGGCCGGGAATGGAGCTCTGGCTGGTTCCAGCTCGGGCGCCATCGCTCTGGCAAACAAAGCAAGTCAGCGACTGCCCTGCGCCCCTCCACGGCACCGGCACTTCTCCTTCTACCGGCAGCCTTCATTCACCTTCTCCTACTACGGCCGAGTAGCCTTAATGCGGTCACGTCGTACCCGTGCCAACATGTCGCCCATGCGCATCACTTCCTCCCGCAGCATGAATGACATCTATGAACTGCCCCGGCGACCAGGACGCCGTCTGCAAGAGAGAGGCCTGTCCGAGTCCAGCAGCGAGGACGAGGAGAGTGAGGACGGGGAGGCGGGCACCACTGTAAAGCTGTTGTGGCTGTCCATGCTGAAGATGCCGCGGCAGCTTGCCTGCCTCTGCCTTTGCCACCTGCTCACCTGGTTTGCCATCATGGCAGAAGCTGTCTTCTATACCGACTTCATGGGCCAGGTCATCTTTAATGGAGACCCAATGGTAAATTGACACAGCTTTTGTTTCTCATCACATTTCCATTGCGTATTATTCATAAGAGCAGCTATCAATGGAGAAAAGTACCTTTAATATAGGAACACACAGGAGCAACAGAGTCACATGTCTTTATTAGTGGTAGCTAACAAGCTATAAAGTTGCAGTCCGTAATCTCGTTCCTGTAGCTGTCCAGAAGTAGGGAAATAAACCAATCGGCTTGGACCGAACCATATACTATTCCAGCAACACCTTCAACAATCAACACCTTGCTTCAGGAGCATGGAATGGAGGGGTGTAATTTGATTGGCTGATGAGCTGAAATTCTTTGGCCAGAATTTCAGGCTGGTACCTTTCAGCTCAAGCAACTCGTGAAAGTGTGTGTGGTGCGCCGGGGTTACTTATGTATATCCTCTTCTTTCCAGGCTGCTGCCAACTCCACAGAACTGCAGAACTACCTTAAAGGCGTTCAGATGGGCTGCTGGGGATTGGTGATCTATGCTGCTACAGCTGCTGTCTGCTCAGGTGGGTCACCGACATCTACTCCCATCACACATGACACTTCACTCTTTGTTCTTTCCTCTCTTACTGACACCCATGTTTGATCCTACATCTTTGCAGATGCACTTTAATACCCAGTAATGAATAGAAAAGATCTTTAAAATGGTGACATCAGATGTGGTTCAGATGAAGGCAATCATAACACTTAGTTTCCAATTCCAATTTTGTGCAATGTTCTGCTGAATGGACACAGATATTTTTTTCCCCCTACAGTGGTACTCCAGAAATACCTGGACAACTTTGACCTCAGCATCAAGATCGTCTATATGCTAGGCACTTTGGGCTTTGCAGTGGGGACTGCAGTGATGGCTATCTTCCCCAACGTCTATGTTGCCATGGTGATGATAAGCACCATGGGAGTCTTTTCCATGAGTATCTCCTACTGTCCATATGCCCTTTTGGGTCAGTACCATGAAAGTAAGGAGGTAGGTATCAGTTTAATACATATAATATAACTGTTTTGTTATTATGCAAACACTCCCATGACTTAATAACGTAGTCTAGGATGAGAGAAATTCTAACAGTAGAAACCAAAGTGGAAAGAGTTCAGTAGGCCCATATACATGTGTCAATATGATCTGATCAGTTTATCGTATCGTATTCGCGTGTAGGTGTGAACATTTTTAAGGGAATCGGCTCTTGTCGTTACGTTTCGACCTAAAATTCCTTATTTCGCGGGAGCTTCCCACTTTTGAGGGGGGATAAGCCCCTACATAATACCTATAATTTTCCCTGTGACACAGCAAAACTAGGGTGGTCTGGGGGCATGCTCCCCCATAAGATTTTTTTTAAAATAACCTTTTAAATAGTGTCCTCTAGTGGGTTTTAGGAAGAGAAATGATCAAATTTAGATTTAAAATATGGCACAAATATAAACATATTGAAGACATCTGCTGAGATTTGTTTTGGATGTCTGTGAAGCAGGAGCACCCTGACCTGGGAGAGAAAGCTTAGGAGCAGCTACTACCCTTTGCCTCCACATATTTATGTGAGGCCTCCTTCTCTGCAACGACTGTGATCAAAACAAAGCAGAGAAACAGACTGTGCCTGGAGAAGAGCTTAATCACAGCAGTTGCCCCCCCCCCCCCCCCCTTTTTTTAAATAATCTTTTAAATAGTGTCCTGTAATGGGTTTTAGGAAGAGAAATTAACAAATGTAGATTTAAAATATGGCACAAAAATAAACATATTGAAGACATCTGCTGAGATAGGTGCTCATTATAGTTAATGTCAGATATCCTCTGTTCGATTTTCAAACTCTCCCTCACTATATGACTTTTTTGATCGAGCAATATTCCATGTCACTTGATACGATGCCAACGTGACCGTTTCAGAGTACTTCGTACATTTCCCAAAAAAGCCGAGTCTGTTTCTCTGACTGACGTATCAAAGTATGTACCTTGTGCTTGCCCAGCTCTGTGCCTTTAGGAACTCCTGGGCTATGTTAGCGTTGTGTGTCAAGTTCAAGGCTTTAAAATGCGACAGTGACGTCTACATATTTCAGACAAGAACGTCCGGTGTTCATCTTCATACTTTCGTTTAGCTTTACGCTTTGCTGAATCCATGGCATTCTTTCAGTACTTACAGCTAGTCTGGCTAGTAACTCTCTGAGACTTGGTGCACACATTAGAATGTTTCATGTTTGGAACATTAACGTTACTTGAAGACATCTCTCAAGATCGAGTGATGACAAAATATACATGAATAAATACCCCATTCAAATCGGACAGCTTTTTGTCTGTATTTCCAAATATATTGCGTGCAAAATATGCATTTTAGATGTTTTTTTTTTTACAATATGAAAATTCTGTACACCAAGAGAAAAGTCAGTGAGCAGCACTCGAGCTGGAGCCGAGCCGCACGTCAGCCGGCAAACACTATCTGCGATCTTATTTTCAAACAGAAAGTAACGTGTGCGCATCAGAGCATGACTCCGCCTTGCGCGATACAGAGAGCAGAGGACAATTGTAAATGCGCGATCATCTAGTGACAAAAATGACATGCCGTCGTGCAAATAAGATAAATAACACAAAGCTATTTATTGTGTATATAAAAGAACAAGCTATAGACCTGTTCTATAAGAAATGTATCCTTAAATGACTTCCGTTGTGATCTGGCGCTTTATAGAAAATAAAATTTAGCAAAGTTAACTTGACCTTCCAGGGGGGGCGGGGCGCCCCCCTTATACAATGGTAGGGGAAACACTGAGTTGATACACCCGGAATAACTTGCATGCGCAGCAATCCTGAGACGTGATTTTTAGTTTGCACATGAATACGTCTTCTTTGATCCCAGGAAATTTGAGCACATAACCCATCTCCCTTACGGAGATATTGGCGAAAGTTGATTTACCTACTTCATTTCAAACGTCTAGTTTTGCAAACGTGTCTAGTTTTTGTGCAGTAGTGAATAGAGTCTCAGTCTACTACACCATACATAGCATATCATGTTTGTAGAAATTGATTAAGGTGCAACAAATGGCAATAAGCATATTTAAATTAAATGATTCACATTGCAAGTAAAATGGTGCGGCTGGAGCACATACAGGGAGGGCCAACGGTGACGCGTTTGGATGTAGCGACAAACATTTATGTGCTGTAACAAACAGTGTTAACCAGTATGTGAGTAACGTGGGTTTTATTAAAACATAGCGTGTGTAATGTGTAGCAATTTAATTCCGTTTGTTAACCTTCCCGGCTGTCTGTATTTACTAGCCAGCAGCAGACGTAAAGGAAAGGGAATTAACCCTGAAGTTAAAAACATGTAATCTACTTCGGCAGCGGAGCATTTTACTCCCCCGCAATCTCTCTACAAACTTCCATATAGACGCGGGATCAGCAGAGGAAAATCTACTTTCCTTTTGGGAGAAACAAGGCCAGTCGTTCCCACGACTACAGCACCTTGCAAAACGAATTCTATGCGTTCCAGCAACAAGTGCTGCGAGTGAGCGCTCCTTCAGTGCAGCTGGGCGCGTTATAGAAGCCAGGCGCTCTCGCCTGAATCCTGACACTGTAGATGCTATTTTATTCCTGCATAGTGCTAAGACAAATTCTAAATAGAACGAAGGTTAGGCATATCAGCAGAGGTATATTTTGGTTACATTATGGCTACGTTTATAGCTTGCGTTTTGGGCGCACCACAATGCCAAGAAGTTTGTCGCGACTGTAATGGCATATTTCATTGTGGGGGTGATTGATAGCTTAAGGCTTAAGAGACACGGTGTTTTCCGATGTTTCACTGAGTCCTCTCTGTCTCTATCACACACACACACACACTAACGGAAGCAAAAAAGGTTTAAATTAAGCGACGATCCCTCAAATGTCGCGTCTCCTTGCAGCGCCAACCAGCAAGCTATAAGTCAGCTGTCAGTATTGGAAGAAGCCTTAACGTCTCGTAGATGAAACTGCCTGGGTTATTTTGTTTCGTTAGGCTTTTAGTTATATTTTAAAATAGCCAGTCTTTGTAGCCTACCACTTGTGGAATAAGGAATTTCAAAGAGTGATGGAGTGATTTGACTCAGCGCGAGATGTTCAGAACAAGTTAAACTTCTAGCTCAGTAACATCAACAGCTAAGAAAGAAGGTAAGATAAATAGTCGGAAAACTTTGATTTACAAGGGAAGCAGGCAAGTGTTGGGGTTGTTACAGTATATAGCCTACAATGTGGTGAAATTTCGGAATTAATAGGCTCGAGTTGGCGTTTCCTTAATATGCTTTCTTTCATTTTGCAAAAAACAGTAGGCTATATTACCATATTAAAATGGTGTACCAAATTGCGTTTTATTACAATGATAAAAAATGGTAGGCCTATCCTATTGGATCAGTCTCCTTTCAAGAACAGGCAAGAACTTATAGCCTCTAACTTCCTAGCCTCCTGTCACCGCCTCCCCCATGGCACATCGGCCTGATTTGACACGCTCTTTTCTGAGCTGAACGATCGGTGTAAACCACCTCTCTCGAAAGGCTCAGACATCGGCGGAAAAACGATCAGATCACATCTAGGCCAGTGCTACATGAGGCAATTGTAACCGTATCACGAGTTTCTATCGGAACCGACGCAATGTGATCGGATCACATTGACACATGTATAAGGGGCTAGTGTTGTAAATCTCTGTGAAATGTAAGCCAATTGTGTGCTTTCTGACAACTTTTCTCTTCATATAGTACATCCATCACAGCCCAGGCAACTCCAGAAGGGGTTTTGGCATCGACTGTGCCATCCTGTCATGTCAGGTGTACATAGCCCAGATCCTGGTGGCTTCAGCGCTGGGTGCAGTGGTAGATGCCGTGGGCACAGTGAGGGTCATCCCCATGGTGGCATCAGGAGGTTCTGTCCTGGGCTTTTTTGCTGCTGCGTTTCTCGTCATCTACCCTGACACGCCGGAGGATGAGGAAGAAGAGCCTGGTCAGATCGGCACAGACCCTAGCATCACTGTGGAGTACCACCTGGACAAGCCCAGTGAGCTGAAGCTGGAACCCCGAAATAGCAGCTTTAAGCTAAAGGTGGAGTCTTCCATTTAAGGCTTGGGGAAACGATGAATCTCAGACTGTACTGCCTATCCTTGCACAATCACATATTGTTTTTCTTAAGTTTAATTATTATTTTTATTATTCCGTTTTTGGAGCCGTTTCAACTCCCATGGTTTTTATGATATCGATAACAGGTCAAAGACTGGTTCGACTGATATCGGCAACAGGTCCGTCCTAATGCTTGTACTTAGTTAATTGATTGGCGTTTTTAGTTGCTTATTTTCCCATTGAAATGAGGGGGGGGGGGAATGATGTGTGTCGCTGGTATAATGGTTAGCATTGCTGCCTTCTAAGCAGTTGATGGCGATTCCTTGCCAGGACGCCCTTGCAAATCGCTTTAGACAAAAGCATCTTCTTAATACTTGACCTGGAGTGGTATGCTGAGAATCAGTAGTCCTGAACGAGGAAGGCATATGGTATGCTGAGGTTGTGCATTTTAAAGGCCACAAGTTTCTGGCATTGTAAATATTCAACCAGCTAGATTCTTAGAAAGAACAGCATTTGACGTCACATCAACCATTTGTATAACAGTGGTAAACGGTCCATATAATTAGTTTGTTGAAAATGAGGGAGATGTGAATGTTAAAGTCGTGTTTTGTAGGAGGAGAATTAACATTCATGTTCCAGCTAACTGGATGGTCTGTCTTTTATCTTGTTGCAAGATACGCAGGATTAGTGAAAACCTTTTTCACTGGAATGATTCGATTTTGCTAACGTAAAACACTGGATCAACATTGTAGGCTGACGTTAGATGATATATTGGCCCGGTGAAAACCATGCAGATAACCCTGTGATTTTGTATTTGACGGGAATTTAAAATGTGGTACTCATTGGTGTATACTCTTTAATTTGAGGGATTTTAAGTTAGGTTGGTTGAAACGGTTTAACTGGACCGAAACTAACTTTACCTGCACGCCTGGGGTGGCTAATGGTACAACTGCTTCGAAAAGATGCTAGCAGGCCAATGTAACTAAGTAATATTTTTGATGTGTAGTTTGATACGTTTCTGAAATGCCGTGAGTTTCTGTCATTGAAAATGACCATCCACCTACACGCTTACAAAACGGCAAATTGACAATATTTTGTGTAGGGCCAAGTGAGTTGTTGTAAACTTGTGATGTAACACAAGATGACAACCAACACATCAGTAAATCCACTGAAAAACTCACCAATAACTTTAACTTATTTATTATGGTTTACTGGTATAGAGACACGGAAAAATCTATGAAAAAGCATGAAATTGCTGATTTCTTAGAATTAGATATGGTTAGGATATATGCATCATCCTATTGCAAAAAATGTGTAGTGATGATACTATGACCGAAACATTAAGAAAGCGAAGGCAGTAGACTGTGTCACTAACAACTCTGTTAAACTGGTGCAGTTTCCCTGTAATAATACTGTGTTCATAGCCCATCTGTCTTCAAACCACATTTGCACAAATACTGTGTTTAACAGAATATACAAGAATACACAAGCAGATTGCCCTCATACCTTCATCAAATGTATTGATTAACAAACAGCTGTTTTTTGGAGACAGAGAATGCACAATTATGTGATAGCCTACTTGGCATCCCTGTTTCTGCAGAGGAGGTGCAGATTAATGAAATGATAGAGATGTCTAGTCATCAAAATATGTGTGTTCTTGTATAGTTTGTTAAACACAATTTTGGCCCCTTTGCCTGTGCACTGCTTTCATTCCCATGTCTGATCCGTGCAGTTACTGTATAGTGATCCTCTACTACTGCTGAGCAATCACACTACACATTGTGTTGTGTAGAGGTCAAATTGTGAATTTGAGGAGAGCAAAGGGACATGGAAGCCCAAATCAGTTTTGAATTTGCAATGCTGTTCATTACAGAAATGTTAGTCTGCTTACATGTCAATTCATTTCCACATGCACACACATAGTCTATGGTGTTCTACATGTGCTACAAGCATCCACCGACAGATAGCCCTTAAGCCTTTATAAAATGCACCTATTATTTAACTAATATCAGCTGGTCTTGAGACACAAAGGATGAAAATAGTTATGGTATTTAGCAAACGCTTTTGTCCAAAGTGACCTAAAGAAAAGAAAGTAAAACGATATGATCAGCAATCAACTACAGTAAATGCTTTAAACAATATTGTATATCAGATGGTACATTTAACAATAATAATATAAACTATAACTATAATAAATAAAAGGTCTTGAACTAATACATTTGATGACAGATAAGTTCTAACGAGGCGAGTCTTTAAACGCTTTGTAATACTCTTTGACTGTACCATGGCTGTCACTTGATTGGATAGCACTAGGTAATGTCATTCCACCACCTAGGAACCACTAATCTCTCGCTGTGAAGACAAAAGTAGTCAAAGTAAAACAAAGTAGTCAAGTTCTTCCTAGATGTCGATAAGGTGCATTGCACTCAATGAATAGACACCATCAACTAATTTTGAACATTGATTGATTAATATTATAATCGGAGTGGCTATTGGTACGGATTCTTTGGCAATAAGGAACTATTGCACTATTACTACGGATCCGTGTCAGTAGGCCATTAATAGTCTGCGCTCCCTGGTGTGTATCGGTGGTATAGTGGTCAGTAACTTTAATCAATTTATGATGTCAGAGTTACTGACTAAACATACGGCCTACACTGATTAAACCACGTCATAGAGGCGCACCAAGAGGGGGCCGTGGACGGTGCCTGTGCCAAGCAGTGCCCTATTGACTAAGAGCACACTACGATTCCTCATAGCGGGGAAGCAACCATTCTTTGAACCCACTCCACTGACAAACATGATGGTCCCTAATGCTACGGAATGGGAATAAGCCATACGAAACAAAACTACGCAAAATCCTTCCGTGGCAGTAGATATACTATTGGCACGGAAAAAAAACATTCCAAATCAATAATATTCACGCTATGTAATTCCGTAGCAATATTGCGCTATTGATCCGATTCCGTAGCCAGTGCCTATTTTAATGGCAGAGTATGTGTGTTATCTGCCTATGTGTGCCAGAATGTCAGTGGGTCATTGGTGTTACAGAATTGCTGCTCTGTGCCTTTTTCGATGATATTTATTCCTCATCCAGCTGGTGGTAGTAGAGTCTGAGCCTTCTTTCATAGGGTGAAGTGTTAGCGTCCACATGAGTGGATAGGCCATGGTATCCTATGGCCGACTGCTACTGTGGCGCAATCACATTCTCATCTTCTTGATGATGATGCATCTCTAGGAATAGAACGCACTGCCTAACATAAACAATGTTGTGATGCGTTTAAGGACCCCTGCAACCTAAACGTTCCATGCCAAAGGCACAGCATCTGATCCACTAATGCAGATGTGGTCCTATAAGCCTCATACATGTACCAAGAGTGCCTTCACTGTGGGGGCTATAAGTTTATGTTGTCCAGCCTGTATTGAGCATGGTACTGAACAATCCTGATACTCAGTTAAATAGAGAGGGTCATTTACCAAATTACTTCTGAAATCTTTCCTTAAAGACATTTGATTTACCAAAACAAGGAAACGTACATGCTCTTGCAACTTGAGAGGGTTCACAAAGTAAAATGCAGCTACATGTCTTGTTGTTCAGTGTCCCTTTTCTGTTGTGGCATTGTGTTCATTTAGATTCCCTAACCCTCAATAAGGAAGGGCAGCATACATTTGTGAATTGCTTTGCACAGTTTGTTTAATCACCTGCATCAGTGATCCACACTGGCCGAGCCTGCAGGGCTCTACACAAACAAGCCCTCAGAGATCTGTAAACACTCCACCCCTTCAACCAACAGCTCTGGTGTTTTCATCTATGCAAAAATCCTAAGGTGGAGAATCAAAGATTTTTCAAAAAGTCTGTGTTTATCAGCGATTTCTTTAACGCCAAGCTTGAGAGTACTTCTGGTTGGTTGAACCAAATTTGATATTAACATACATGGATGCAGGTTTGCATTCTTTTCTTGTTTAGACTTGCTAGGCAAAACATGGATGCAATAATGTATTCTCCTCTTGTCTTAGACCTCCTGAATGCTTGAGAGACTGTATGCCAGAAAATACATTCATATAGGACCTACAGGAGAGGGTCTGTATGTCCTGTTGGTAAGACATCCATAAATATAGAATAGGCCTTAGTTAGAGCAAGCAAATAGTTTAGAACACAAACTCTTCAAAGTCTATGCACCCGTTTCTTCAATCGTTGAGGTATATCAACAAAGGTAAGAATTCTTGGACCAATTTTGATGTGAATTCACATTGCGAGGGTTTTATTTTGTATTTTTTTTTTTTTTTTAAATATGACATGACTCAGGATGGGGTTTTAATACTTTGAAAGGACTGTTGAATATCTTCCTAATATAGCAATTTGTTTTACCATTTCCCACTAGAAGACCTTGTGCTGCTGTCAAAACTTTGTACAAAATGAAAATAACTATCGTTATCTTTAAAGAGACATATCATTTGTATTTAATAGAGGTGTGCAATTTTTTGTATTTGTTATTATACAAATGTGTGCTGTGTAGTACTGCTGTGAAATTACTTTAAAAAATGGTTGGAAATTAAAGTGTTTTTGTTAATTAAATGAGTTTTGCAGTTCATTGTGGGTTTTTTTTAAAAACACGAAAGCTGTGGTGTCGGGAGAGAGAAAAAAAAACAGTACGCTCAAGCAAAGTTATAACGTAAGTGAGGAGGCCAAATCAGTAGATGGCATGTAGGCCATGTCCTCTTTTCAGCTGACAAAATATAGACAATTCGATGTTCGGTACTAATTTCTCATAGTTTTAAATCAAAATACATAACTGTGGCAATCTTACAAGTGCTGTATGATATGAGTGGGTCTTTTGTTTTTTGGTCAGGGCCTAATTACATTATACTGACTGTCCAAGATAAGCAGGAAGAGACGATATCAGACATCGCGTGGTCTGGAAGAAAAGACCACTAAACTGTTAGCGGTGGGAGTCAGAGCGAACTCCCAGAATCCATCGTCATTAGTTTGGTTGATGTACACAGAGGGCTGTTTCTGTTGAATTACATATTTGTGGAAACCAGGTAGGCCGTTTGTACCTGTTGTCATTTTGTTTCAGTAGTTTACCTTGTTTGTTGCATTAGCGAACTTATTTGTACAGCTGTGCTGCCTGAGCCCAGTACAAAACCAACCACTTAGGCTACCTACCGTCTCCCTCCTACAACTACCTCACAATGGATTTTCCATACATTTTAGTTACTTTTAGCGTTTTCGAAACACTGAAATAACTACCGACTACATTGTCCCAGTTATATTACTTTGGGCTCTGCAGTTAGACTTTTTTTGCACTCTTACCGTTATTTGAGTTAACTTAAAGCCTACACATTTATCAAGAAAAGCGTTATGGGATTTTAGCTAGAGTGGTTTCAGAAACAAGGTTAATGTTGACAAGGCTAAGTGCTATGTAAATGAGGAAAAGTTGTCTTCTTGATTTAGAACTAAAATAGAATAATCCTCTACCGTCATGTGATAACCTGTTGCTTTCTTTTGATGTGATACACATTTTTACTACTAAGTTGTAAGTAAAGTATGTCCTGTTCCGAGTTCATAATAATACTGTTTTGTTCGTGTAAGTCAGCAGTGTGCAAAGATGTTGCTTTTACGATTGTCCTGGTCTGAACAGGAAGCTAAATCTGTCCTCCTCATAACACTCATGAATGCAATTTACTTCTTGGATATCCTTTTGGCAAGGACATAGGCTACATAGACTGATTCTAACCTATTTGATTTTAGACTATGTTGCTGTTAAAAAAATCCTGGCTTTGGTTATCGACCTTTCATGCCTTTTAAAGAAGGACGTGCACGCGCAATTTAGCTGATGATTTTAGCTTGGGGTAAATTAACGAGAGGTTAAAATAAACTAGAAAATGCATTTCCTGAAGGAAATACCAGTGCATGAAATGCAAAGGTTAAGAAAGGAAGAAGAAAAGAAAGAAGAGTGAAAGAAGAAAGGAAAGAAGAGTGGAAGAAGGAAAGACAAAAGGAAAGAAGAGTGAAGAAAGGAGAGAAGAGTGGAAGAAGGAAAGAAGAAAGGAAAGAAGAGTGAAAGAAGGAAAGAAGAAAAGAAAGAAGAGTGAAGAAAGGAAAGAAGAGTGGAAGAAGGAAAGAAGAAAAGAAAGAAGAGTGAAATAATGAAAGAAGAAAGGAAAGAAGAGTGAAGGAAGGAAATAAGAGTGGAAGAAGGAAATAAGAAAAGAAAGAAGAGTGAAAGAAGGAAAGAAGAGTGTAAGAAGGAAAGAAGAGTGAAGAAATGAAAGAAAAGTGGAAGAAGGAAAGAAGAGTGGATGAAGGAAAAAAGAAAGGCAAGAAGAGTGGAAGAAGGAAAGAAAAATGGAAGAAGAAAATAAGAAAGGAAAGAAGAGTGGAAGAAGGAAAGAAGAGTGAACAAGAGTGGCTCTGGATGAAAAGATAAAGAGAGAGTGAAAATATTGAAAAAAGGAGATAAAAATGGAGTGAAGAAGAGAGATTGAGTGTGAGAGAAAGTTGACTGAGAGAGAAAGATGGAGAGAAAGATGGAGAGATGGAGAGAAAAAAAAGTAGAGAATGGAAGGTGTCTTAATGTTCCTAGTTACAGTTAAATTGAGAGGGACAGAGAAGAGGTTCCTTGGATTTGGCGCATGTGTCAGTGAAGCACAGGTGCAAGCCAGTTTAAAGACCCTATTATGATGTCATAATGGCCCAATGTAAGTCAATGGGAAAAATGTATATTCGTTTTTCTTTAATATCTTAAAAAGTATAAAGTTTAGAAAAGTGAAAAATACATAGCATACAACGTTTGAACGAAGTTTGAACGAAGTTTGAACGAAGTTTGTAAGTTAAGCGGTTCGAGCTGAATTAATCGCAGAAAAAGGTAAGAAGAAGAAGAAGAAGAAGAAGAAGAAAATGCCTATGAATAACAATACAGGGCATTTCATGCACTGTAATTAGCGCCCGTCGCCAGACGTGCTTGGCCTGTTCTCAATTAGCGAGCTAGTTAATCTCCAGTTGCGAGCTAAATTATTTATCTTAGCTTCAGTTGTACGCCGAACAGGGCCCAGATGCTATAGTTCCATACCTCACTACGTCGTGTTTCATTCTGATATCTGCTTCGTCCTCACACAAGGCTCTCCAGGCACATTACTATGTGACCCAGGGAGTAGGAGCACATACTCTAGCTTCAGATGGAGGACCACCTCCCCCCTGGGTTGCTTGTGGCCTGTGTCGTTGTGGGTGCAACAACTGATAAGCTAAAGGAGGCATATCAGGTAGAGGCAAAGTTACATCTGCAGTTTCACAATATGATCTTAGAACATTTGAGCCTGGTTGAATTCATACAAGGACTCCCATTTCTTTCCCAGAAGCATCTACAAGAGAGAAGAAGTGACTTTCCAGTATTAGAGGCTGAGGTTCTACAGGTCCATGTGCCCCCTTTTGTGTCAAAGGAGAAAACGACAGACTCTGTGGGACCATCAGCTTTCGGTAGGGTTCAACGTAGACGCTCCTTCATCAAGAAAAAGGAAAGACCAGCAGTGCCGCCGGGTGACTCTTCTCCTGGTGGGGATGAAGCTACGCAAGACATCAGTGTCCCTAAAGACATCGACCTCGTAGGCCTTCCACAGCTCTGCTTTCCTGGTAACGCTTTTGTGATAGCATTGAGTGTAACGTCCTGAGCAGTGATATAGTTAACTCTTAGTCAGTGACAGCCACAATCAAGTTTGCTCTTGCACTAAGAAACAGGTTTTCTTGGTTAGCATGACTCCAAGCACAAATACTTCCTTTACATAAATGTAGAACTAACATCAGATTTGCACTCAAGCTTTTTTCACTGTCTTTTTTTATGGTCGTGACTTGTATGTTCCTTTTAGGAGGTCTGACTGTTTGGAGTGAACCAAAAGAGCCAAGCTTTCATTTCCTAGTGTTCACTGATGTGTTTGGAAATCAAACCCATGGAGTGGTACTGCAGTACTGTAAACCAGTACAGGTGCGTGTCTTTTTACACTCTTTCTGTTTGTGAGATGTTATATAATGAAAAGTGAAACATTGGGCGGGGTATCTACTCCAGTGTTGTTTGGTGAGTGACGCCCCAACTGAAGTCTGTGCGCACACTCTGCAGTAGCCCATGGAGAAGTGAGTGGAGTAATACAGAAATGGAACAATGCACTTATTTGTTACAAGGAGATTGGACTTTTGCCGTGCGTGTTCTCAACTTAGCACTATTATGTCTTGAGTGTTGGAATGGGTGAGGAAGACTTTTTCTGTCACATTTCTCGTACTGAAGACGCTACATGGCAATAAACTCCTGTGTTTTCCCAGCTGTTTCAGGAGAGCTTTCGTCAGCAGAATGGCCACTGGTCTAAGGCTTCTATGCTCTACACAGCCTATGGTGTCTGTATAATATCAAAATACCCCTACTACAATGCCTTGAGGGATTGCCTGTCATGGTGAGATGAAATAGAATTTCATTTGAATGCTTCAAAAGTCAGCTAACTGTATCTTGTCTTCCACGGTCAGCTAACTGTATCTGGTCTTCCAAAGTCAGCTAACTGTATCTCGTCTTCCAAAATCAGCTTACTGTATCTTGTCTTCCAAAGTCAGCTAACTGTATCTTGTCTTCCAAAGTCAGCTAACTGTATCTTGTCTTCCAAGGTCAGCTAACTATCTTGTATTCCACTTGCATGCAGTCTTCTGAGTCAGCTGAAACATTGTCGGATAACGGAATTAGATCAACGTATGAAAGAATTCTCTGCCAAGCTTGCCCTGGTGCCCATTCCACCCCCTGGAGATCTTCATCTGGTTGGTTAATAATAATACAAATAATAATAATAATAATACAACTCTGAGAACGCCGAATGGATCCACGTTAATTGTCAATATAAAGTGGCAGCAGAAAAAAATGTGTGATCAGCAGGATATCTTCTGCATCTTGTCTTTGGCAGGTGTTTAACCTGAGCCCCCTGGTGATTGTGCTGCCTTCCAGGGAAGACAAACACCACCCTGTGGTTGATCTAGATATACACCTTCCATTTCTATGCTTTCAAACAAGGGAACTTTTACAGGTTTGACATTCTCAATTATAACTACAGAAACAGAAAAGCTTGCCTCAACTTTCTATATGCAAAGCCATTAAACAAGAACATTGCAGTAGGAAAGCCAAGTGTGTGTGTGTGTGTGCGTGTGTGTGTGTGTGTGTGTGTGTGTGTGTGTGTGTGTGTGTGTGTGTGTGTGTGTGTGTGTGTGTGTGTGTGTGTGTGTGTGTGTGTGTGGTGTGTGTGTGTGTGTGTGTGGCTGTGGCTGTGGCTGTGCTTACACACACACACACACACAATGTTGAAGTACTGCTAATATGCACTGTATGCCATTATTGTGTTGCTGGATGGAAATGACTACAATAGAACTGCACACTCTTTTGGACACTTACCCAGCCCCAAATTAACCACAATTTAAAAATAAAGAGTAACTTATCAGTCCCTGTTTTTTCGGACTCTTCTGTCTTGATCACAGATAATCACAGCCATCCTGGCAGAACGGCGGATCGTGTTCTTCTCCAGTGACTGGGCCCGGCTGACAGTGATGGCTGAGTGCTTCATGATCTACATCCATCCCCTGCAGTGGCAGCACCCGCTGGTGCCCACGCTCCCACACCAGATGCTGGACTTTGTCATGGCCCCCACCGCGTTCCTCATGGGCTGCCATCTCAGCCACTTTGAGGAGGTTTCTGCGGTAAACCTTTGAAATTGGTCTAATGTGTCCCATGATTAATCTCAAGGTTTCTAAACCTACTTAAGCCTGATGTAATGTTCTCCCCGTTCATTCTACAGGAAACGGATGACCTGATTTTAATCAACATCGATGATGGGACCGTGTCCTCTTCCAGCTCAGAGCTCAGTGACCTCCCGGCTGTGCCGTCAGCCGCAGCAGAGTGCTTCAGGACCCGGTAGGACACGTGTGCAGAGAGACCGCTCAGTCCTCAGTGGTGTTAAAGATGGCGGGTGGGAATGAGCGAGTGTGTGTGGTTGTATGTGTTGTGCAGGAGGAGAGGCCTTCAGCTTCACTATGACCTAGAGATCAGCCAGCAGGGCGGCAGCACTGCGGTGAATGAGCTGCGGGCACAGAGGCGCCTCTGGCAGCAGCGCCTCAACTGGGAGATCCAGAACATCACACTGGAGCTCATCGTCAACATCTTCAGGTCAGCGGCTGGTGATGAAGACAAAGGTGTTACATGCGGTGGCTCATTGGCTCAGGGCATTTTACAATTTAAACTGAAGCTGTGACAAGGATCATCACTCATGTTAGTTTGTACCCTATATCTTTGTACACTTAATATTTGTTTGTACAATTTATCTTTGTTTCGAATTCAACATTTATATCAGGATTTGAAGGTTGATTACAAATCCATTTTTTTTTAAATAAATCTAGCAGAATGCATTTTGAATGACCAAGTGCTTCTCTCCTCAGGGGTGTGGCTGATCATCTGAACTATGAGCACAGAGTCTTTAATAGTCAAGAATTCCTCAAATCCAGGGAGCCATTGGACCAGCCCTTTTATAAAGAGGTGAACACACACAATTTAGAGAAAGCTTCTCTCTTTCAGTTGTTTGGTCAATCACTCAGTCTCTTCCAACACTATATACAGTGGGGAAAATAAGTATTTGAACCTGATAGGTGAAAAATCACCCCAGTTACCTCAGGACTCCGGAGCTGCATGAAAGTATATTTATTAGACAGACAAACAACAACAATTGCAATTGGGCTCCCCTCCCAGCCGAGGCTGACAGTGAAGGCATGATAAACTCTTCGCACAAAGTTTATATAGTCAGAAGTTTAGCTTTGAGCAGGGATGATCACGTGGTGGATTTCTCACGTCCGAGGCTCCCTGTCTTGCAAGGGTGGCAGTTTTGCACAAGGTCGGAAGAAGCACAGTTCCTTTCTTATCTCCTCTGGTCTAAACATGCTCTTGTTCATATGCAGACTTAGTGGCACCTAATATTCTAGTTACACACACACAGAGAAAAGCTGTGCTCCTTCTTTCATAAGCACATAATTCATACAAGGAATATATTAATACAAGTCACTTGATTATTATATTCTTAAGTCATTAACAGTGTTTGGAAATAATCTCTATCAGAACCCCTACCGATTTCGCAAGTTTGGCCACTTGCAAAGAAATGTGTGATCTATAATTGTATTGCTAGGTGTATTTGTACAGTGAGAAACAGAATATCAACAAAAAAAATCAGAAAACTGCATTTTATAACATTTATGACTTTATTTGCATTTGATGCAAAAATTAAGTATTTGCAAACAGCAAGAATGCTGGCTCACAATGACCAGTTATGTGCCCAAGAAGCACACAGATTAGTCCTCATTTGGTATAACAAGGTACACCTGATCTCAACTGGTGACGTTTATAAAAGAAACCTGTCCAAAGAATCATACTTCAAGAGTTGTCCAAGGACGTCAGAGATAAGATTGTAGACCTGCACAAGGCTGGAATGGGCTACAAAACCATTGGCAAGCAGCTTTATGAGAAGCAGACAACTATTGGTGCGATTATTCGTAAATGGAAGCAACACCAAGCAAATGTAAATCGCTCTAGGTCTGGGGCTCCATGCAAGATATCGCCTCGTGCGGTATCAGTGATCATTCGAAAGGTGCAGAATAACCCCAGAACTACACAGGGGGAGCTTGTGAATGATCTCAAGGCAGCTGGGACCACAGTCACCAAGAAAACCATTGGCAACACACCACGCCGTAATATTTTGAAGTACTGCAGCACTCGCAAGGTCCCCCTGCTCAAGGATGCACATGTACAGGGCCTTCTGAAGTTTGCCATTGCACACTTGAATGATTCTAAGGAGGATTGGGAGAGAGAATGTGGTCAGATGATGCCAAAATCAAGCTCTTTGGCATCAACTCGACTTGCTGTGTTTGACGGGGGGGGGGAATGCTGAATATGACCCCAAGAATACATCATACCCACCATCAAGCATGGAGGTGGAAACATTATGCTTTGGGGCTGTTTCTCTGCCAAGGGTACAGGACGACTTCACCGCATCAAGGGCACTATGGATGGGGCCATGTAACGTGGAATATTGGGCTTTAACCTCATTCCCTCATTCCCTCCCATTGAAAACGCAACCTTAAAGTTTTAGAGAGGATCTGCAAAGAGGAGTGGACCAAAATCCCTCCTGAGATGTGTGTAAACCTGGTGACCAACTATAATAAACGTCTGACGTCTGTGCTTGCCAACAAGGGTTGTTCCACCAGGTACTTAGTCATTTTTTGTCAGTTTTGCTAGGGGTTCAAATACTTATTTTTTGCATCAAATGCAAATAAAGTCATAAATGTTATAAAATGCATTTTTCAGTTTTTTTTTGTTGATATTCTGTTTCTCACTGTTAATATACGCCTACCATTACAATTATAGATCACACATTTCTTTGCAAGTGGCCAAACTTGTGAAATCGCCAGGGGTTCAAATACTTATTTTCCCCACTGTATCTGCTTACGGCAGGTGTTGGAGGGTCATATTTTCCACATCTTTCTAAAAGATCGGTTGAATCGTAAGATGGATGCCTACACTCGCATGGAACAGAGCACTCGCTCTGAGGCCGAATGGTAGGTGTAATTATTGTGAGGGTAATCTTTATAAAGCAATTTCATAACCCCACTGCCAGAATTTTTCCCCCCACTTGACATTGAACTTTAAACTTTTCTCAGGAGACTTAAAGTCATGATTGACAATCTCCGTAGACCCACCATGAAGGAGATGGTGCGTAGGAGCAGCAGCTCAGAGAACTGTTCTCCCAAGAGGATGGGTACCAGTCTGCCCAATCTCAGAGAGGAGCGCCCCCTAGGCATCCTCAGACACACCTCAGTGATTGAGACGCGTAAGAGCACCACACTTCATATGCACAGTTGTCTCTTTTCGGCTGTTGTCGAGAAAAAAAAATCTGTTTCTGTTTATAGCAATATGGTTTCTGTTCGTATATGGGCCATTCTACCGAATTGGTAGTCAGGTCGGAAATATTTAGATTTGTTTTATGTTTTATTCCCAAAACTTTGTCCGCATGTATATTGTACCATATCTAAAGTTCACATATCTAGTTAAAGAACAGTACATTTTTATATTGTATTTTCAGAATGTGTTGGAATGTTTTTCCTCTTCCAAAAATTGTCACTACCGAAACATCACATTAACTATAGTAAAAAAGTATTATTATGACCGCCGCGCGACAGCTTTTTTTCTGTTTCTTCTTCTGTTTGCCGATTTTCTGTCAACGATTCCCGGGACACTGAAACACCGAGGTGCACGACATTTGGTGGGCATGTAGCCCCACTAGATGAGCGTGGAACCATTGAGTTTCGTTTTGATCCGTTGCACCCCTGTCGGACTGGACCCGTTTTAGAGAGGGTGGGGCGATCAGTTTTCTGTGAATAAGTCGAAAACCGTAGGGCTTAGGAGGACCACATTTTTTTTGAATGTTGGTCTTAAGGGGCCACGTCAACCATTCCACTACCACTTATTTCATGTATAGCGCCACGTAGTTACAAATGAAAAAGCAAAAATGGAGTGTTGTAAAACATTTTAATTGTAAGTTGACAAGGTCAGAACTGCACGAAATCGGAGGTGTGGGATCATTATGACACCTTCTGACTGCACGTTAAGTTTCGCGGAATTCCGTTCACGGGGGGCATGCAATAAATTGATTTATATGATTATACACGAACTGGCCTGTAGGTGGCGCGACACAGTTTTCTTTGAATATCCCGAGAACTGTAGGGCCTTGGAGGGCCAAATTGTTCTTGTATGTTTGTGTTAAGGGGCCATGTCAACCCATACCATAACCAGTCATTACATGTATAGCACCACCTAGATAAAAATTAAAAAGCAAAAATGAGGTGTTTTTATCGAATATATGTCAAAGTGCTCGGAAAATTACCAAATTTGCCAGGGACATCAAGCATGACCGCATAACCGTCAAGCATAACCGTCCATCTTCGGTAGAGTTTTTGTCCATGGATGAAGCAAAATGGCTCTGTAGCGCCCCCTAGAACATTGCAAAAACCCCTGCGCATTGGGGTTATTTTGGCGTAGCTTGACGGAATTCGGTACACGTCTTCATCATGCTTGGACGCACCAAAAAGTCTCTTGACGCCATGATGGCAGGTCCACAGAAAGTCGGCCATTTTGAGTGGAAGATGCGTTTTGGCGGTGTTTGCACACCTCGCATCTGATCGAACTCCTCCAACAGCTTTAATGGTAACGCCTTGAAATGTGGTCCGGCTACTCCTCAGCCATGAGCGACTAAAAGTTGTATTGGATTTTCTCATTAGTCGGAAGGTGTGGTCGTGGCAGACCCTCAAACTTTGCCAACGTGTTAGTGCTTGCCACAAAACACAAAGTCAATTATAACTCAATCGCATAATTGTCAAAGTGCTCGAAAAATTACCAAATTTGCCAGGGACATCAAGCCTGTAACCGTCCATCTTCCGTACAGTTTTTGTCCATGGATGGAGCAAAATGGCTCTGTAGCGCCCCCTAGAACATTGCAAAAAAACCTGTTCATTGGGATTATTTTGGCGTAGCTTGACGGATTTCGCTACACGTCTTCATCATGCTTGGACGCACCAAAAAGTCTCTCAGCGCCATGGTGGCAGGTCCACAGGAAGTCGGCCATTTTGAGTGGAAGATGCGTTTTGACGGCGTTTGCACACCTCGCATCTGATCGAACTTCTTCGACAAATTTAATGGTAACGCCTTGAAATGTGGTCAGGTCACTCTTCAGCCCTGGGCGACTAAAAGTTATATTGGATTTTTAAGTCGGAAGGTGTGGGCGTGGCAGACCCTCAAACTTTGCCAACTTGCCAGTGCTTGCCACAAAACACAAAGTCTCTACTCTATAACTCTTGCGAACATTGTTTGATCCAGAGAAAATGTCTTAGGGTGGACGCTGGCCCGAACCCGTACATATGCCTGTACATATGCCTGACTGATATCACCTATAGCGCCACCTGTTGGTGGTTGGAAACTTCACTTTGTTTCCACACCTCTTTATGTGACCTGTTTTAACAAACTACATTGCAAAAGAAAAATATACCAAAACAATCCACAAAAAAGTAGTACACAAAACATTACATTACCAAATCATCAAAATCTATCACAAATAATTCCTTTAATACATAAAAATGAAACGCAAACCAATTTACACACACAAAACACATAAAAACACACAAACACACTGACAACCATGACTCATTCTGTGTTACAACCTACTGAACTGTTTGGCGGTCATATTTTGTAACGCTTTGCGTTACGTCTAGTTATTGACCTGTTCAGATTGTGTTTATTCCAAGTTTTGTTTAAACCCAATCATAAAGATCTTTGAAATTAGATCATTAAAAAAAATTAAAAAAAATGAAAAAAGGTTATTTACAGGAATTGAAATTTAGATGTCAGGGTTGGGGACAGCTACTTCCCAATAGAAAGTACCCTATAAATGATGATTTTGTATATATTTAGCTTATCACTATCTCATTTAATGCATTGGGTTTATATAGACCATAACATTTTCTCAGTAAATATCTATGCCTATATGCTTAATTGTTTTGTAAATAGTTTTTATTGTTGAGGGACCACACTTTACAGGAATTCGGTAGAATGGCCCATATTCTTATTTATTGTGTGAATATTTAGGAATGGAGCTATTGAACAGTCCTAGTATAAAAGACATTTTCTATTTTTTCATGTCATATAAAATATGATGGGAGAGAATAGTACACTGAACAATGACCCAAATCATCTTATGTTTACATCTTGTGTTTTTATCCAGCTCTGAAGATCCGTCAAAAACATGTCAAGCAATTCAAGCTACCAGATTTCCACCCTCATTTGTCCTCCCAGTATGTGCAGGATTACTATACTGACCTGGTCGGGCTGCTGGGCAAAGCCATTTCCTTCACGCCTCGTGAGAACTCCTACCTGCTGGCTCGCTACTACTACCTGCGTGGTGTGGTAAACACAATGTGTACCCGCAGGCTGGATGCCCTCAGCGACTTTCAGAACCTAAACCACACCGATGTAGAGATTTTCCCCGCTGAGCTGGTGAGGGCATTGGTGGATTCGCTCCAGCATGAGGAGCAAGAACAGGTAGACCGCCGGCCGGAGCTCAAACGCCTGGTCTGTAGGGTTAAGAGTAGTGAGACCGGGGAGGTCACTGTCCAGCCCACTGATGACCACGTCAAGAAGTTTAAGATGCCAAAGACTCACATGCCACTGGAGAGCTTCGTCAAGCACATTCAGGAGTCGGGTATCGTCAGAGATGTGGGCACCATCCATCGCTTGTTTGATGCACTTAGTGTTGGTACGGCAAAAAAAATGTTTTACCTTACATATTAGTGTCAGTGGCAAGTAGTTGTGATGTAATCGAATATGTAGACGGGCCTTCAAGAGATACTGTTGCATTACAAGCCTGTCCAAAAGCTGCCATGTCTTGAAATCTATCAGCAACGTGTAGTTTAACGAAAGGGCAGTGTGATGGTAGATTTCTAATGAGTGCTCTCTAGAAAGGGCAGTGTGATGGTAGATTTGTAATGAGTGCTCTCTAGAAAGGGCAGTGTGATGGTAGATTTCTAATGAGTGCTCTCTAGAAAGGGCAGTGTGATGGTAGATTTCTAATGAGTGCTCTCTAGAAAGGGCAGTGTGATGGTAGATTTCTAATGAGTGCTCTCGCAAGTACACAAAAGAACGTCAGACATTGTATGTCCTCATCCATTTATTCATCTTCACAGTTAAAGATCAGGAGCCTGCAGAGCAAACGGCTTCCAAATCATGCTTTTACATTCCCTCCACTCTGGGTGGTAAGCAAGCACATCGTTGCAGTTTCACAGGCTACCACACCCTTGCTTTGTGCAGTGTGCCAGGTCTAAACAGCTGTGTGTTAACCTGCTTACATCCTTCTGTTGGGAAGCTTACTATACGTATGTTTCATGGGAAGGTGTTAGAAGGAGTGCTGGATTGCTGCATGACTCTTAGTGGTGACCACCTGCAAGGCTCTGCAGTGTCTCTGTGAGATTTCCTTCTCTCAGGGACATGATCTGCAGGCCATTATATCACATGGTGAAGGCTTGGTGAACTCATGTTGACAATGGGTGAGTTGAAAAGTTGTTCTTCTTTGTTTCATCAAACAGCCTTAACGGACACTTTTGTGTTTTAAGGCCCGCAAAAAGAGGTGGATCCAAACGTGTTCCGCCTCTTCTACACCTTCTGGAAGGAGATGGAAGCTGAAGCTCAGGATGTGCACCTGCCGGCTGAAGTGATAGAACAGCTGAACAACAATGAGTGTGTGTATAAAATCTCCTGCTCGGTGAAGACTAACTATGGTGTGGGCAAGATTGCCATGACCCAAAAGCGACTCTTCCTACTTCCTGACGGACGGAGAGGATTTGTAGACATCACTAAGTTCAGAGATATAGTGGTAGGTACTGTGCATTCACTAGTGTCACCACATAAGTGTCGTCTATTCTTCTAATACTTATGGGGAAATGGAGAGTGTCTCTGTGATCTCTGTCCTCACTGAAAGGGAATCCCCCTGAATTCAGTGAATTCCCTTTGTTGGACTATGATGATAGAATGGTAGAATGTTTGTCTCCAAAACAGGAAGTGAAAATCTCTTCAGCTCAGTTCCTGCTTTTGCGTATCCCATCACTGAGGATCAAGAGCAACCTGAAAAAAGAAGTCTTTGAGGCCAACCTCAAGTCAGAGTGTGACCTCTGGAGCTTGATGATTAAAGAGATGTGGGCTGGTAGGAAGATGGCCGATGATCACAAGGTATTTTTCGCTTCCTGTAGACTTCACGATGGCTGATGAAGGCTCTTCTAAACAGATGTATTTGGAGGAAGATCTCACCCTGACCAAGCTGCAGCCAGTACACTATCTCAGTTGCAAATGACTGGTGTTTCTAGATACTTCCAGTGGAAAACACAGATCACAGGTCATACTGTGTCTTAAGCTAAGGCTAACAGGATATCCCCACCGCTGCCTCTCTTTAAGAGAACATACTGTGTTCTCTGGCACTAACAGTTGGCTCATCTAGGGGGTTATTAAGTCCTGATGGCAAAAAAAAACAATGACCCGAAACAATAACAGATTCCAATACCTTACCAGGTTGTATTTGTCAAGGCTTCTCATATCTGTAGAATTTGCGTCTTTATTGCATGTCCACATGTGATTTCAGGATCCCCAGCACATGCAACAGGCCCTCACTAATGTCCTCCTCATGGACACTGTGGTCGGCTGTCTTCAATCTCAGAAAGGCATATCAGCAGCTTCTAAACTGGCTTATTATGACAGGCTCAAACATGAGGGTATGTATGCTTTCCACATTCCTCAGCAAGATCTGTTAGAATGGCATGTTGATTTGAATCTGTTATGTAGGCAGCCTCCAATAAGCAGGGGAATGGCTGTGTGCGCGTGTGTGTGTGCGTTCTGAATACAGTTTGATTGTGTGTTTTTCCACTATGGCCTATCAGTGCCGTCGGCTGTTCCAAAGACAACATCTGACACTCTGAAGCACAGGATAAACCCCTCCCTTCATCTGCCTTCCCAGCAAACAGTGGATGTGTTACTCTATACTCCAGGTATGGGAACATTGTGGACGGAAACGTGTTATATATTCCATGTTTATCTCAAGGTAGTTGTGGTGGAGCCCTTAACCTCAGCAAATCATCAGCCATGGATCAACATTGGAAAAACATCACACTCTGGATATGTTTAATACATGGAGTTTTGTATGCAAGTGAATGTTTCATGGTAGATACCTGGAGAGTTTATCTTGGCTTTGACTGTTCAGGGCAGTTCAGCAAATGTTTTCCTGGATGGTCACATGCTTGCATGATGGAGCACGGTGCTAAAATTGACCAATTTGCATTAGTGACACAGCTGATCTGGGAACAAGAGGTGCATTGAGTCCCCTTGGCCCAAATGCTGCAAATTCACTCCTGGAACAGAACCAGGACCATGCTTAGTGGATCTCCAGTTCCTGGGCTTGCTGGAGAGACTAACTCTCAACACCACCGTCAGGGTTAAGAAAATGCCAATAAAAGTGTTTGTCAAGCTCTTACTGGATTGTGCAATCTTCGAGCGTAGCCTGTTTGTGTCCATGTTGTTTTCCATAAGTTTATTGAGCTCCTTCATCCGACCTGCGATTTTAACTTTAAAATTGAGTTGTGAACATTTATGCTTTATACTGACATTAGTGGTACTTGATTATCATGTAAAAACGTTTGGGTCAGGACTGATAAAGAGCTAGCCAGAATGTTTGTTTTCTCTGGCTAAGCGTGGGAGTGCCAGTTTTTCAGACTGTTTTCCCCCTGTTCCACCTGCAGGCCAGCTGGAAAAGTCTGACATAGACGGGGAGGGGAACCCTAAACTGTGGTGTGCTCTGAGCCACGGGAGGGTGGTGGTGTTTGATGCAGCCAGCTGGTCCATGCAGCAGAACGGGATTCAAGTGGGGGCACTGCGTCTGGTTCGTCACTCACAGACACAACTGTCACAGCAGTCACAACAGACACTACAGACACTACAGACACAACACACATGGTGATCAAGAACAGTGATCCTTACAAAGAGGAAGCGGCTCCTCTCACTGATTCTTTATTTAGACTCCTGTGCACGACGGCATTTTTAGAGACAGTCATAAACCCAAGGACGGGAGAACATGTCCTGTTTAGTAATCGGGAAGAACAGGAAAGCTTATTTCAGTGGCGATGAAAAGACAGGAGAGGAGGAATGGAGTTTCTGAGATTCAGAAAGGGTTTTGATTGTAAAAAAGAGTCACCAATGTTGCCACCTGGTGGTAACGTTATTTTCTGGATGCCAACTAAAGTATGTTCACATGATGTAAGAATAAAAGTTGCTCCTGTCATCACCCTTCTGTTGGGGCCCTCAGAGCTGCATGCTTGGACTGGACCAGGAGCAGGTATGGATTGGCTCTCAGGATTCCACCATCTACATCATCAACGCGTGCAGCATGTCTTGCCACAAGCAGTTGACTGAACACCGGGGTGAAGTCACAGATTTAGTCCTGGAGGACAGACAGGATGCATACAGGTGACTTGCATTGATGGAGACCATTTAGCCAATAAATGAAGGCACTGCAAATATCACTTGAAATCTGATTCATGGAAGAGATATGTGTTCGCAATCTTTCATAACTGTTTATGATAAATCCTCACACTCTGAAACTGATATGCAACAAGTTGAAGAATCATGAATGCGATACAACAATCCAATTCAACTATTCTATGCTGCATTACTCCCACTATCAGTCACCAGGGGGCAGTATCACACATGCATTGCATGCAGAAATCCAACATGACTGACCCACTACAAAATAGTGTAGCAAGCCTAGGATCAAGCCTAGCATCTTCTAGAGCAGGGGTCTTCAACGTTTTTCAGGCCGGGGACCCCCAAACTGATGGCGAGATGAGCAGGGACCCCATACTATATAAATTGCATAACATTTTGTTTATAATATACTGGGCCTAGTGCCAAATAAACATAGCTACCCTATTATTGTGTATTCAATAATAAGCTATTCAAATAATACAAAGGTTAATATATTCATTAACATTTTAATTTTTTAACATTGAATTTAACCTAACATTTTTGAACAACGAATTTAACTTAACCTTTTTTAACATTGAATTTAATTTAACATTTAACAACATTAAAGGTACAGGGTGGCCGTGCCACTGCCATTTATAAACATACATCTTGCAAACAACTCTGAGCTAACAATTAATAACAACTTATTAAAATAATTCACAGATATATGTTTTTATTTCATCATACATAAAAAAGGGACAGTGAATCCTCAAGCATCTGTCGATGGCACACATCCTCCCACATTAGTGAGATGTATCTTCTGGATCCAACGGATGACGGAGGAGGAGTCTGGCGCATGGATTTGTGTTGACAACATAGATGTTATAGTGAGATTGACAGGTCAACAAACCAATCACACCACTAGCAAGTTGTTAAGATTGTAGGTATTAGCATGCTAACATTAGCTAGGGGGCTCATACACCTTGCAAATCCTCTCAGACTTATTTTTCAGTTACAATTAACATTTTTTGACCTTGTACAGTGTCTATTTCTCTTTATTTTTTATTTTTTTTTTTAAATCTAAGCCAAAAAATGTCAAACTAACAATTTATAGACCAACAAGACCAGCTATGGAGTTTGGTCCGCCATCTTTTATTTTTGATCTTCGCGCTCTTTAGACTTGAGCAGAAACGCGATCTGATTGGCTAGTGCCTGTGCTGTCATTTGCATGAAAGGTGCTGTGAGTGAACCGGCGCCCAGTTTGAAAGAGCTCCTGTGGGTAGCTGAATGTGTGCATTGGACTGAAAGATAACATCTTCTCGGTCAATGTATACGTTTGCTACAATATGTTGGATTTACGTTAATGTAATTTTAAAGGGAATAAATACAATTCTGATTCGGAAGACATTTAAATTTGTGGAAAAAAAATTGGTTGAATTTTTATTTATTTTTTGAAATATAAAAAAAAATCTCATCAACCAAAGATTTTGCGACCCCCCTGCAGTACCTTCGCGGACCCCCTGTTGAAGACCCCTGTTCTAGAGAGTTCTATATGCATGCCCGGCAATGTGAATATACATTTCCATGGTAGTTGCTGACTGTTATCATCATCTTCTCACAGCCAAACCTTAGCTTACTCATGCAGTCTTGATGGCATGGTTATTGTGTGGGATGTGTCTACCCTGAAGATGAGAAGGCAGTTTCATCTGAGCTGTCACAAACTCACCTCCATGCAGCTGTACAACAGAACACTGTGGTGCTGTAAGTATCTGATCCGCAGAACAGCAGAACACTGGTGCTGTAAGTGATTTTGTTAGGCACTTTGCTGTGATATCACACATCACTTCCCAGGGACTTGGTCTTTGATACTGCCTTAATGTACTATTACCCAGTGACTTACTACTACTACTATCCAGATGGTAGTTTAAACTATTATGATTAGTGTTTATGTCTGTTTCTTTCAAGCCAGTCCAGTTAATTTGATACCTTAACATCATTCAACATTTTGTTCACATGCTTGGTATTAGTATCATATAGATTAGGATTAAGAAGTAGTTGATAATATATTGTAATACAACTCATAGTGTGTACATTGTCCTATCAGTCAAGCAATCTTGTTTTATTATGTGTGACAGGTGCCAATGACTGCATCATGGAGCTGAGGAAGACCGGAGCAGTGCAGCGGAAGATCAGCCTGCTCCAGGATCCCACAACCCCTCCTTCACCTTTCAATGGGTTTATTGTCTACTTAGAGGTCTGCACCATTGTCTATACAGCTGTAGTGTGTTCTTAAGGAGTACTTTTCCACTCTTACTAGCAAGGAAGCCCCAACAAACTCCTGTCAGTTTTGAGGTGTGCTGTATGTATGTATGTATGTATAGTACACAGATGAGATTTGTTACATGTTCCACTGCGCCCTTATCTACTCAGAGGGATCAGATATGGACCAGTCATGTGGATTCGTCTGAATTGTGTGTGTGGCACTCTGGAAATCTGGAGAAGCCTGCACAGAGGGTACAGCTGCCTGACAGTGCTAGAGTCAGCTCTATGCTCAAGGTCAAGAACCAGGTGGGTGGGTGGGCTTAGTTTACTCAGACCTCATGGATCCTAAAGAAAACTAGTATTCTTGATACTCACTTAAGCATCATTTGAAGATGACGTGTTCAAGGATTGAGTTAGTGCTTTAAAATAGCATCTGTGTTTATTATCATTTCAGGGGGGGATGCAAAGATGAACACTGATCACTGATCTTTTTCTTCATTACTCCAGATCTGGGTTGGCTGTCGGAGCTTAAGTGAGAACCAGAGTGGGATGGTGGGGAAGATCTTTGTGGTGGATGTGGCCCAGGCTGTGGTGGAGAAGGAGCTGCTTGCTCACACAGACAGTGTCCAGGCACTCTGCTCAGCTGAGGACCGCTACGTGCTGAGTGGCTCTGCCTGTCTGGACGGCAAGATCGCCATCTGGAAAGTAGAGTAGAAGACTCACATGTCAGCAGTAGCTCTGACTCCCAATGCCTCTCTTCAGTGCAGTTTCACAGGAAACATCTGGACATGAATGTTGGACACAAACAGTTGTACTGATGAGGGTCACTCTGCTAAGGGAAGCCCATTGCCTCTGTTCTCAGCATTCGACCTGACTGTCAGACTGCATGACCAAAACTGGACTTGGACTCCTGGTGAGGTCTCCTCCAAATGATGAGGCCTTAATTGTATCATCTTCTACTGTATTGTTCTAATTAAAAAGTATTACTAGCTACCCTTATTTTATTTCATTTTAAATCAGTAATTTATAATAAATGGATTTGTTAACAGCCAGAATGTATTTGAATTATTTAGATATGGATCAGTTTGTACAAGCTTAAAGTTAAATAAAACACAGCAGTGTGTAATGATTCATATAGTCTATGATATTGGTATAACTGATTGGATATAATATCACATTTTGAAGAAAGATAATTCAATATTCTTCTCAATCTTTGGACCAACGTTATCACTTCAGCATCATTGTAGTAATTTTGTCAGTCCCATACTATTTGAACAGTTGAACAGTGTGTAATTGTGTGCCTTCTGTAATGCAGTGCATTCCAAACGCCCATGAGGATGGCTGCGATTCGGCCCCCAGTGGGAGATGTGGGTGGTTGTCCCACAGTTGTACTGACGTGACGTGTGTGTGTGTGTGTGTGTGTGTGTGTGTGCGTGCGTGTGTGTGTGTGTGTGTGTGTGTGTGTGTTGGTGTTGGTGTATGCCTGTCTGTGAGTGTTTATTACAGAGGAATGTTTGGGGATGTGCCCTGTAACAATGAAGATACACATCTCAGTTCTCTTGTAGTTTGTGTGGGTGTTGTAATATAGGCCTGTGTAGAATTCTGCGACTGCTGGGCATGGCAGCTCTGCAATCTCATGTGATTTGAATTTAGTTCTGAGCCATTTCAAGTGAGTTATTTTGATACAGTTGATAGATTTTTATCATGCCCAGGATTTATCACATTTTGTCCTGAGAGTGGCCAGTTTCAAGGACCACCAGACTATAGGCACTGAGTTCACACCCTGATGACCACTCAACAGAATTCATTAAGGGCGTTCCTCCTTGGTTGGCCAGGGTTACTGTGCGTCAGCCATATTGAAACAATCATCCCAGGATGCAGTGCCGTGGTGACAGTGGAAACAGGAGGGAGAGAGTGTATCTGGCTGAGTAGACGGAGGAGGAAGACCCCACAGAGCCTAGGAACTACACAGGATTTAAGCGTTTTTGCGGGAAATTGGAACTGTAGTCAAAGAGATCATTTGTTGACTTATATTTTGCAGGGTAAAGGTACGTTTTGTGATGCTCACGCAACATGTTTAATTTTTATGCCCTAGAATAATGTAATCATTTAAATGTTAGCGTGTTAGCATGGTGGCTACGGAGATGGTTAGCGCAGATCCGTTAGCTGGGAGTGATGATATTTTGCTGACTCGCATAGCAATGTATGCGTTGTGAATTATTGCAAGTCTGCCGCAGCAATTGACAGCCATTATGAAACGGCACGAAGAGGTTACCATAGTGTTACTGTCAGCTGGTGTGTTTACTGTGTTGCAGAGCTAAAAGTGTTATGCCATGCCGAATCACACCTAAGGTTCCTAGCCTTTTCCACACCTTTGGTTGCATGTTGTTGGACTTTGTGTTTTACCGATTGCGCTGTCTTCCCAATGGCTTTTACAACTCTGAATGCCTAGCTTTCGTGTGAAATTAAGCACTATTATCATCTGGCAAGAGTCCGGTTTTGATGCTGGTGCATAGAACAAAACGAGTTATTTATTCAGAATGCGGGGATGGGACACATTGTTTCCTGAGCATAACAGTGGGAAGGCTACATTGTTTCATTGAAACGTCATTTTTAGATTAATATCTTACTGTTATATGTGTTATCCCTCTATAAATTCACATAACTACAGTACATTTGTTTGTGTTTTCATTCTGCTCTACGTTGTATGATTGTTGCCTTGATGGGCTACATTGTGCACTAGAACGTTTTGTTTTAAAGTTTGCCAAAGGGGAGACCGAGCAAATGCCTGGGGTTACCCTGAAAATTACCACTTTAATGATTTTTTTTTTTTTTTTTTAAATGAGTCGGAAATTTAAAGCAAATGTGTTGGATCTTAATTGATTGAAGCCCGATACTGTACTGTTTATTTGTGACGTCGCCTACCAGATTGCGGTTTAGATGAAGTTCTAGTCAGGAGACCCGAAGGCTATGGCAGCGGATGAAAAATGTAAGAAAAACCTAAATAAAAGCATGACGTTGCTAGCTGTGTAGTTTGTCTACACCTTCCTTTCCCTGCAACTGCAGTTTCTGCAGAAATGGACTTTAATAAATTGGGTGTGTAAAAAGTGAGTCAGTTTGACATCTGTAAACAAAGTTCTCAATGTTCTGGTTTATGAGTGGAGCTGAGGAGGAATCCAATCTTTTTCTTTAAGTCGCCGATTCTAAGTGGAAGGGAGTGTTTTAAGTTATTATCAGTTGACAAAGATTATCAGCATTTGTATGAACCTGAACTGTCTGACAGATGCTTAGTCTTCCTGTGCATGATTTAGTTATTCGCATACCTTGCAGTTGATGACAACACAAAGTAAATAGTGTTCCACAAAAAACATTCAGACAGAACTGTTGTGACCTAGGTTGTGACCATAAAGAAATACTACTCTTCACTGATTGTGTTGTCGCTCTTGATGTTCCCTGCTAAAAGCCACTTGTTAGTCCAGCTGTGTCTGTATCATCTGTACACAAACTCACCAGTTGAAATGACCCTGTAAGTTGACTGCTACTGGCTCTTGTTTGTAGGAGGTGGTGGTTTTGACATGTCATAGCTAGCACCAGGCTCAAGGAGGGGCAGGAGGAGGGAAGGTGGAAGAGTATGTTTCACAGAGCGCTTTCAGTTTGTTCTCGAGCAGTCAGGTATGCACCTTCCACAGCATGTAGGGGGCTCTTCAAACAGCCAACCGGGAACTGCTAAGATAAAAACATTAAGTTAGGAGCGTTTTGGAGTTTTTCTTTAGCTGGGCTTCAAATTGTCAATAGGAGAGTCCCTCCTGCCTGAATCCACGAGAGCACCATGCAGTTCTGGAGCCTTCTCAGCTGTGCACAGGGAGGTAGGTCTGTGAGGAACGGCTGCTGACTTTATTTGACATCACACCCAGACACAACATGTGGCTCTACAAGAAACGTCGAGAGAAGTTGTTGTTGTTTTGAATGACTTCAGGTTAGGGAAAACGGCAGTTGTAGCGTTGTCTGGTGTAAACAACTGAGGCGAGGCTAGATTGATAAGATGAGGAATTCACTATCGTGTTCACCATGCAAGCTCTCGCATGTGGGGGCATTTGGAAAGAGTATTAGTCAGGTATTTACAACATTTCATGGGTTGATGTTGTGACACTTTGGCGTTCATCTTGAGGGGAACATAGTTGCTAACTCAGTGGTTGAGAATTCATTCCGGAGCAGACCTGCCCTCAACTGTGCTTCATATTTTGAATGTTGATGTCACCGGAGGAATTCCAGGAGAATGACCTCACTGAAGTGTGCTGCCTCAGGGTACACATTATAGAATGTTTGTGTTCAGTTCAAAGCTGATGAGCTGACTTTTTTTTTTTCGAATACTTAAGATGGATGTCTTTACATTCTTAGGTGAATCTCTGTACATTTTGCATCCAGTAACAATCAGGAAACTCCCGATGAGATCTGCCCCCTTGATCACAGTGTTTTTAAGGGAGTGGAGCACCAGACACGAATGGCAGAAGATAACAAGAACTGCTTACACCTTGTACCTTTGGCTGGTCCAATTAGGCAAGCAGATTCTAGACACAAGCAAAGGCATGTAGCATTAATAACTTGTATCTGTGCATCTGTATAAGATTTTGGAAAATTGTACAGAATGATACTGAAGTTAAATGTCAAAATAGAACATGTGGACTGTCTACGGAATGGTTGTGTAATGTTGCCTGCACTATTGTCTACACTGTAGCATTCCATGTCCTTACTGAAGAGTGTGTTGTGTATAGTGGGAAACTCGCCTTAAAACTATCCTTAAAGAGCCTAACGTTATGCACGTGGAATAGCTTTTAACAGTTTACATTCATAGACATGTGAATCAAATTTAGATGAACACTCTATTTGATCGCATCACTCTGTTGTAGTTCTTTGTTGTCCATTCTGTATGGGATTGTTTCAGATTGGCATTGATTCTAGCTCTGCTCATGCTGGGATTGAGCTCAATCAATCAATCATCAAGAAGAGCCCATTCCATCAGATGAATTCCCTTTGAGGGTGTTCATAGACGGTGAATGTAATGGCATATGGGGTCTGGATATCTAGAGCAGCATTCATTTAACCCTTGTGGTTAATGCTAGCACAGCTCCAACAGCTCATCCACACAGGTGTCATGTACCGTATCTGTTCTCAGGGAGAGAAGCCCAGTGGATGTGAGCAGTTGGTACAATGAGGTCTTTTAGACACCACAGCTTGACAAGATGCTGGGCTGTCATGTTCCATGTCCTAGCTGGTGTTCTTCAATCTTGTATTCATTTCACATTACACACAAGCATGAAAGTTCTTGTGACCTGTTTCAGTTGACTGAATACTTTGAGCAGTTATAAAGCGTGGTAACCCTAGAATAATGGTTGGAGACTGCAATTTACTTCAATTTTGTATACACAGGCAGTGTAGTTTTTTCAGTTACATATTTGAGTTATTTCAGTAGTGTGAGCTAACATAATGAATTTGTTCTTCATTGTAAGTCGAACAAAAGGCTCTGATGAAATTTAGCAGAAGTCACTAAGGCTGTTGATCTGTTTTGACCAAAGGGGAAATCAGGATATGGAGGAAGAGAAAGTTCTATTAATTTGTATTAATCGATTGTCTGTTTACCTGCGTATTATGAGAGTATATTGATCTGATGTAACCTTTATTATCATATTGTACAAATGCATGCTGAGCTCTTTTGGGGATTTATTTTGACCATGACTTTATTAGTCATATTTTCTAGAGAATCACAGTTTAATATCAGCTTGATGGAAATGTTTTCGTTCAGTCACTAGAGGGCACATATTGTCGTGATGAGTTTTCATAGAGATGGCTGGTATGAATTAAATAGTGAAAATATTTAATTTGCTTTTCTCTCTTTGAATGGATATTCATTCCATAGTCTTAAGTATACTCCTGCAGATGTGCTTACGTTAAGCCTTAAGTCTTAAGTATACTTCTGCGGATGAGCCTACAGTAGAGTCTCACAGCACACTGCTTTAGCCTTAAGTCTGAAGTATACTCTTGTGGATGTGCCTACGGTTGAGTCCATGATGCAGATCTCCTCACCAGGATGGTCTGTGCGGACTGACCACGCAGCACCAAAATGTTGTGCCAGCCTTGACTGCGCATGTACATGAGAGATCTAGGGCACTGGCTCAAGGTCAGGTGGAAACAAAATGTATTGATGCTATTTATTTAGCAGATGCCTTAAGCCAAAGTCGACTTGCAGTACAGATGCAGATTTTCATCAGTATGGAATACAATTCCTGGAGACCCGCTGATAAAAACGAGAGTTTGGTTTGTTTCATGTCTCAGCAAATGATTCATTATATTATCAGCAATGCTATTTTAAGGTGCGTAGCTAGTGCTTTTTAGGTAGAGGAGGAAATGGTTATGAAGGGGCAGAGGAAACTAGACCTTTGCTGTAGTTTCAGACATCTTAGAGATTTGTCACTTTACTGAGCTTTTCCCCTTGCTTAAGCTAGATCTTGATGGCTTGGTCTGATGCCCATGCAGAGGAAGTGGAGGGAATGAAGGCTCAGCAGTCAGGGGAACAGGGAAGCTTGCACATGCTGACTAGTTTACATGAGGAGGCAAAGTCGATTATGTCATTAGCCATCCGAGTTTTGTAAATTGCAAAGGCACTCAATTTTCTCAATTTGCCTTATTTATTTGATTATGTTCAAGTCCTTGAACATCAGGGTACAGGGCGGGTGATCAAACTTCTCATGAGGAACGAACATGTCGTCCACACAAGTGAAGCAGCTGGACAGTGGTTTGGGAAGACAAGACAGATTCACTTCCAGCCAAGTATGTCCACATTCGGCTCCATCTCCAGCCTGGCCATATCCCCTCTTGTGCCCTGGTGAGGGTGCAGAGGTGCTTAGGCAGACAGTCAAACAGGCTTATCCAGGCAGTAGGTCACATGCTGGTCTGAAATGTCTTCCTCTCCCCTTAATCTGCTGTCAGTCCAGTGGCTAAGGGCTAAGCTGCTACTCTCCAGCTGCTGGAGTCCCTGATGAGAGCCGTTTGATGGGGTTTGTGTTGCAGACAGCAGATCACTGCTGTGATCTTCCACTCAAAAGCAGGCGGCATTCTTGAGGCGAGTCTAACTCAAGGACCTGAATGGTACATTTCACGCTGCTATAAAGCCTTTGCATACATAACACTGTCAAGTGATTTTACATTAACATTTCGAATTGAAGGTAAACAGCAGTAGTGTGTCAATGCTTACTTTACTTCTTTATGGTATGCTATAATTTCCTTTAATGCTGGCCTTATTGAGCTGGTGTCCTGTGAAGTTATAGTCGTGTTAGGTATTTTAGATCATGTCTAGACCTGTTTATGCCTCTAAACTGAGTCAGCTGACAGCAGTTGAAATACTTCACAGATAAATCAAGTGTGCCTCAGATTGATCACAGAAACGAACCGGAACAGAGGACCTAATCGGTGACTTTCAATATCGATGTCATTTTCTCTTCACACCCTAATCGGTTCTGTGAAGTCATCTTTGATTCTTGAGTGTTTGGAGCTCACACAAGACTGCATGACTCCACGCTCTGTGCTGCTGATGACCCTTCACCCTGAGGTCTCTCTAGTGGCGGAACTGAATGTGCACACGTCCCTGCTCAGCTACCCTCACAGCCAGGTTGCCCCCCCCATGCACATTACCTGAGCATCTTAGTAGAGCGAGCAGGTTGTGTGGCAGTAAAGGCAGTAGCTGGGCCCTGACCCTAGGACTGTTGAATAAACCCAGATGGTACTAGACCAAATACTCTGGAAGGAGTCTGATTTGGGGCCAGAGCTGCTCCAGACTCCAGGCAGGGGCGCGTGTTCGTGATTCGTTCACTCACGAGTCTCGGAGTCCCGCCTGCGGTACCACCACCCACACCGCCCGCAGAGCCCGCACTGAATTGAATAGCAGTGGGGGTCTCTTCCCATGTCAAAAGTGTGTAAAGCTACATCACATACACTGTTTAGGTTCAGGACCTGCTACAAGATCAAGAGAATTGTATTATAACCTTTATTAAACCAGCCGAGACCCATTGAGATTAATGAATGCCTGACAACCAGTGAAGGGATTTCCTTTGAGATGAACAGATGGCATGAAAGGAATGGGAAATGTCTTATTAGAATGGACATTGGTGTGTGTTGTGGTCTTGTGTGTGTAATGTGTCAATTAAACAGGTACCCAATCCCAGGGCATCGCACTATAACTCCATTCTACTGGTTAAGGTCTCTTTCTGATCTATAGATGAAGTGTTTCCCTGTCTAACCTCTATTAAAGATGCAGATTTAAACGTACCAATCACAACAAATCCTGCAGGTATAGTTAAAAAGGTTTGACTTCTCAACGGTTCTTCTAAGTGTATAGTTTACATGTCTTCATTTAGCTGCCTATTGGTACACTATCGGTACACTTTTCTGTCAGTATGTGTGCCTCCTGGGTATGAAACTCATGACCTTGGTGTGGCTAGCACCTTGCTCTACCAGTTACACTACAGGAACATATTATACAAATGTTTTTCATAGCCTTGTTAGTCTGGTTTGGTGTATGTAACATAATGAGGCTCACAATATTCAGTGTGCCATCAGGCTGCACTTGAGGCAGTCTGCCACCCCAGCTAGCAACTAACGGGACGAAGCTGAGTGTTGCCCGGGGCATGGCTGGCATTTATGATGGCAGCTTGGCTGGCGCACCCAACCTGCCAGCACAACAACTACTGCCAATGACCTGACAGCCAGAGTTGTGCGTGCGTGCGTGCGTGCTTGTGTGTGCCTCTACCTGGCACATTCTGATGGACTGTGATCAACAAAGTGGTGTGAAACCAAGTGGAAGAAAGGCTCATTCTAATTTTCTCTCTCTTTTTCCCTAGATATTTCAAGGATATCTTACTACACAGGTAAGTGCTGATTGAATATTAATTCAAAAATGTCTGTCTTTGTTTATGTTTTTTTTGTGTGTGTTTGACAACAATGAATACATGGCGATCTTTGTGGTTGATTCAAAGCAAGCCAGTGTGCCTAAAAAAATCTGTCCCATTTCCTCTTCGCTGAAATAATGTATGAATGAATGAATGAATGAAATGGAAAAATATTCCATCATCAATCTTACAATATAAATTTGAATCTTAAAATGAATCCCTTAGGTCGTGTAATGGTTGTTTATAGTGCAGGACAAGTGCATTTATCACTGTCTTCCTCAAGGATTCTGGAGCCTTGTGGAAGGTGGCACCATAGATTTTAAAGGGGTCAGAACAAATTCATCCAGAGGTTGTCCAGTTTTATTAAAAGCAATAGTAGGTCTTTTCAACTTTAAAAGATTGTCTCATTAACATGTCCACTATTCTACAGATGAACATTTTATTTGGAATAAACATCCTAAAAATAGGTCTGTGTCTGTGCATAATCATAGACAAATGCTTGCCTTGCATATCCAGACATTTGCTTTGCTGCAGTAGATTGTCAGTTGGATTTGGCTAGGCCTCCAGCGTGAGTGGTCTCCTGTGTCTCTGGGGATGTGGCTTTTGGAGGTGATATTTGAGGCTGTGAGGGCTCCCTGTTGGAGGCTAGGCTGGCAGGAAGTCCCCGGCCTCAGCACTCTGCACAGGGATCATCTGAGACTCAACAGTCTCATGCTTAACACCAGGGACTACATGACAAGAGAGCTACAAGTTTTGTGTTAAGGCAGCACAAAGTATCAGAAGGACTATGTTTAGCCATCTTCAGCAAATTATGCCAGAACTGTAGATGACTTGATTGCTTAGCCACATTTATAAACACTGACCTACTTAGAACCATCATTGCAAAATGTTGGATATACTTAACATTCATAGTTGTTAATATGCCCATCACTTGAAGTCTCTTGCTCTTGCCAGTGCTCAGGTGCCAGTTCCACTGGTTAGATGTGATGTCAGTTCTACTGGTTAGATGTGATGGTAGTTTCACTGGTTAGATGTGATGTCAGTTAAACTGGTTAGATGTGATGGTAGTTCCACTGGTTAGATGTGATGGTAGTTCCACTGGTTAGATGTGACTATGTCTGAGGTGCTTCCTCTGTCTCAGCTCAATGTGTGGAGGTCCTGTTGTGCACTGGGATCACACATAACCCCCTAGCCCTCTGTATGGAAGATAGCTGTGGCAGGTGCAGTCTGATAATGCCTAGAGCAGCATAGTTGGGCCGTGAATTTAATTAAGCAATAAGCCCCAAGAAGCCGTGGTTTGCGCTGATTTTAGAACAGGTAAGGGGAGTTGTTAGGCACGACGCGAAGCGGAGTGCCATTAAACCCCCTTACCTGTTCTAAAATCAGCGCAAACCACGGACTCGCGGGGCTTATTGCTCTTCTAAAACTGTTACTACAAATATTTGATATGGTTTATAAATAAAGACAATTCAATTTAAGAAACAATAGTTTAATGATAAACCGTCATTCTTCCGCCACTAAAAAATATAGTTCCTAAATAAATCGTTGCCACGCAACCCTTGAAGCAACGCAACAGCCAGATGGAACACTGGGTATGAAATGCGCTATATAAAAACACAGCCTTGCCTTGCCATTCACTGCGCAGTAATATGGAATGTAATCATAGAATGTTATGAGGACAAACTGTAAGGTAATGCTGGATTTTACAACGGCTTTTAGCCAATCACAATCAAAGATTTGAACAATCAGTTTTAGAATTAAGCAATAAGCCCCAAGAGGCCGTGGTTTGCGCTGATTTTAGAACAGGTAAGGGGAGTTGTTAGGCACGACGCGAAGCGGAGTGCCATTAAACCCCCTTACCTGTTCTAAAATCAGCTCAAACAACGGACTCGCGGGGCTTATTGCTTTTCTAAAACTGTTACTACAAATATTTGATATGGTTTCATAAATAAAGACAATTCAATTTAAGAAACAATAGTTAAATGATAAACCGTCATTCTTCCGCCACAAAAAAATATAGTTCCTAAATAAATCGTTGCCAGGCAACCCTTGAAGCAACACAACAGCCAGATGGAACACTGGGTATGAAATGCGCTATATAAAAACACAGCCTTGCCTTGCCATTCACTGCGCAGTAATAGAGGTGCACGATTCAGAAAATGTCACAATTCGATTCGATACCGATTTTTAGGCTCACGATTCGATTCAAAATCGATTTTTGATTCAAAAACGATTCTCGACTGAAAAAAATTGATTCACATTATGTAAATGTTAGTGCTGTCACACGATCGTGATTAATCGCATTTTTGTCATAGTTAACTCAAAATGAATCGCAATATATCGCAAATTAATTAATCGCAAATTTTATTTTAATGCTCTTATCATGGAAAAGTGGATTGGCTTGCTTTATGCAATGTTTTATTTTATTGAAAAACAACATTGCCAAACAGAGCTACAAAATAAAATTATAAAGTGCACATTTCAGACTCAGCCTATAGCGCAGTTTAACCATGGCTTAATATTTTCTTTTTTTCAAGTTTGCTGTGAACATATAAGTCAGGCCTCTTATTTCAAAAACAATGAACCATAACAGTTAGGTTACCAATAAAAGGTAAGCCTACTACTTCTGTGCTTTCAGCCAGCTGCCTGTTGACATTTTCAGACAACAGTGAAGCTCGCTTCTTTTGCACATCACAACTTTTAAAGGTAAACTTTCTATTCAGAAGCTTTTTATCAACCATTTCGCCGTATCGCGCTCACCATCACTCAAACCGTAACGTTAGCCTACTTCACAGTAAGGTAATGCTGGATTTTACAACGGCTTTTAGCCAATCACAGTCAAGGATTTGAACAATCAGTTTTAGAATTAAGCAATAAGCCCCAAGAGGCCGTGGTTTGCGCTGATTTTAGAACAGGTAAGGGGAGTTGTTAGGCACGACGTGAAGCAGAGTGCCATTAAACCCCCTTACCTGTTCTAAAATCAGCGCAAACCACGGACTCGCGGGGCTTATTGCTATTCTAAAACTGTTACTACAAATATTTGATATGGTTTCATAAATAAAGACAATTCAATTTAAGAAACAATAGTTTAATGATAAACCGGCATTCTTCCACCACTAAAAAGTATAGTTCCTAAATAAATCGTTGCCACGCAACCCTTGAAGCAACGCAACAGCCAGATGGAACACTGGGTATGAAATGCGCATTCTCTGCGCAGTAATATGGAATGTTATCAGGTCAAATTGTAAGGTAATGCTGCATTTTACAACGGCTTTTAGCCAATCACAATCAAGGATTTGAACAATCAGTTTTAGAATCAGAACTATATTGTTTTAAACACTCAATGCAAGTGCATGGATTTCTCTGCATTCAGTTGTAGGTTGAAGGTATTGTCTTATATATCCCTCTCAAGGCAATGGAATGTGGAGTAAATACAGTAAAGGCTCAACACAGCATATGCTTGAAATAAGGGACCCTGAAGCTGGGTTTGATCTCATTCCTTTTTAATAGAATGCTAAACATTACCTCTATAAGTGCCTTTTTCAGTCTCTCTCCCTGCCCGAATTAAAGACAGTAAACTAGCTGCCCACCTTTTCTCCTGGTGCAAACTTTAGTAGTTGGGCTGTCTCTGGATCTCACTGGATCACTCACTGTGCTTTGAGTGATGCAGCCTGTTCTTATTATCTGTGCTTTTTTTTAATTAAATGTGTTTTCAGACTTCGGAAGTTCAACGTAAGAAAATATCTCCACCTTATTAATGAACACCTGAAAATTGGTTCTTACACAGCCGAAGTGTTCTCAGCTGTGCCGATTGAGGTAGAGGATTCTTAAATTTGGATTTGCATACATACACGCAACATGCCCTGCCAGGGCACGCAACCGTAGTGACGTGTGCAGTCAGCCCTAGCCCTTCTAACACGGATGAGGCACAGCTCGTCGCTACCTCTGTCAATCTTTTCCGTCAGTCTAATTTTGTTTTAGGTGTTATTAAATATCAATTACTCTAGCCTACATTTAATTTGGAAAACCACTGGAACCACTGGAAAGCCAAATGTTAGCTTGCTATTCACAGATGAGGTAACGTTCCCTACCGTTAGCTAGGCTAAAATTGAGTCTTAAATTGAGACCGTTATGATCTGGTAAAATAAGCAAGCTGGTGCTGTTGTCAACATCGAGATTATCTATTTTTTATTGTTCGAATGGGATTTTCAACACCTGACAATACACTGTAGAGCAGGGGTCTTCAACAGGGGGTCCGCGGAGGTACTGCAGGGGGGTCGCAAAATCTTTGGTTGATAAGACACAAAATAAAAAAAATAAAAAATTCAACCAATTTTTTGCCCACAAATTTAAATGTCTTCCGAATCAGAATTGTATTTATTCCCTTTAAATGTACATTAACATAAATCCAACATATTGTAGCGAACGTATAAATTGACCGAGAAGACGTTATCTTTCAGTCCAATCGACACATTCAGCTACCCACAGGAGCTCTCTCAAGCTGGGCACCGGTTCACTCACAGCACCTTTCATGCAAATACGACAGCACAGGCACTAGCAAATCAGATCGCGTTTCTACTCAAATCTAAAGAGCGCGAAGATCAAAAATAAAAGATGGCGGACCAAACTCCATAGCTGGTCTTGTTTGTACCTCTAAATTGTTAGTTTGACATTTTTTGGCTTAGATTTAAACAAATAAATAAAGAGAAATGGACACTGTACAAGGTCAAAAAACATTAATTGTAACTGAAAAATAAGTCTCAGAGGATTTGCGAGGTGTATGAGCCCCCTTTAGCTAATGTTAGCATGCTAATACCTACAATCTTAACAACTTGCTAGCGGTGTGATTGGTTTGTTGACCTGTCAATCTCACTATAACATCTATGTTGTCAACACAACTCCATGCGCCAGACTCCTCCTCCGTCATCCGTTGGATTGTGTCAGTCAGGAGTTATTGAAAAGAAGATACATCTCACTAATGTGGGAGGATGTGTGCCATCGACAGATGCTTGATGATTCACTGTCCCTTTTTTATGTATGATGAAATAAAAACATATATCTGTGAATTATTTTAATAAGTTGTTAATAATTGTTAGCTCAGAGTTGTTTGCAAGATGTATGTTTATAAATGGCAGTGGCACGGCCACCCTGTACCTTTCATGTTGTTAAATGTTAAATTGAATTCAATGTTGAAAAATGTTAAGTTAAATTTGTTGTTCAAAAATGTTAGGTTAAATTCAATGTTATAACAAAAAAATGTTTAAGCAATATAGCACGAGTGGGAGTGGGGTAGGTAAGGGATAATCCGACGGGTGGTGCTCGGCCGTAGCCATCGAGGCCGAAGGCCGAGTGGCGTAGGCAGCAACACCTGTGGGATTATCCCTTACCTACCCCACTCCCACGAGTGCTATATTGCTTTTATAAAACAATTCTACTGTCAACAAATTAACATTTCAACACAAAGTTATTGATTAAAAATGGTTTATTTCGCCATTGTTTCTCCGCAACAAAAAAATAGTTCCATTGTCAACGTCTTGGTTTGGAATTTTAAAAACTTTGAATTAACGGTTATCATCAATGCGAATGTTTCATCGTGGAGTGATTTATTTTTAGCTGTGAAAAGTCCCGTAGCTGTAGGTATGTTGACGAATAACCTATAGCATGGAATGTCTCTCGTCCAATCAGAAACAGCTAAATTACGCGCTAGAACCCAATTGTTTTATTATAATGAATATATTAACCTTTGTATTATTTGAATATCTTAGTATTGAATACACAATAACAGGGTAGCTATGTTTATTTGGCACTAGGCCCAGTATATTATAAACAAAATGTTATGCAATTTATATAGTAGGGGGTCCCTGCTCATCTCGCCATCAGTTTGGGGGTCCCTGGCCTGAAAAACGTTGAAGACCCCTGCTGTAGAGCATATTGTAATGCAACGTTGAATGGATGAATAGCTTACATAAGGGTACCCAGCACTTTTCAAACCACACTCAAGCTTATGGTTATTGTCCCCACCACTTCTAAAAACAAACTGCAGCCTTTGGACCTGCCCGAGTATTAACCCGTCATGAGTTAAGACACAAGGTAGATCAGAGTGTTCACAGAACCGTGGAGCCAGATGCAAATCCTCATTTCCCTCTCTGTGTTTCCCTGGATTGGATTTCTTTTTCATCACACAATCTTTTTTTCCATCCGGATGGATTTGTTCTCAAGTATTGAATTTAATGTTCGTGAAGGTTACGTTTTTAAATATTTAGCAGGGCACAAGCCACAGCAGGTGTGGCCATAATTTGTTTAGGATTTAAATGTGCATGTAAAGTTGGGGCTTATATCGTCTCTGCTTATCCCCACTTCACCTTGTTTCCCTGTCAGACCTCTCTACCTGGCCACTGTGTGTGGAATATAAGAGCTTGAGTGGTGCATTGAGTGGAGGGCTTTTGGCAGTCTCCCCAAGGGCAGGGTGAGCCAAGGGGAGAGTGTTTGGCTGGCCCACCGTCCACCTAACAACCTGGTCAGACTGGACGTGCCGCTCTCTTGTGCTGTGGAGGAGGCCGTGTGGTCTCTGTAAACAGGAGAGGGCTGAGCCAATGGCTGTAAGGGAGGGCCCTGAATATGAATGAGGACAGTTCCCCCCTCTCTCTCAGCTACCTTTCTTTGCTTACCCAGTTCAGTCAATGGATATGAGCTCTTTCTCTCTCTCTCTCTTTCTTTCGCTCTCTTTTTTCTCTCTCTCACTCACTCTCACTACCCCTTTCCTACCCTCCCTCCCATAAACACTCCCTGCCTTGTGCTCTCTCTGAGCTACACACACAAACCCCTCACACACTCCCACATAGTCCTCTTGGGAGAATCACGAGGCAGCGGCAGTGTGTCCTGGATATGAGCGTGAGAAGCTGAAGAGAGATGTTCCCTCAGAGCTGGAGAAGAATGTATTTTTGATTTTCAAAAAGGCTTGCTTTGTTTTTTTTCTGCCAACATCCTACGTTGTGTTTCATCAGTATTATCTGCCTTGATTAGTTGTCCAAAGCAACAGTCTTAGCTGGGGATTTGTATTTGATGCTGTTGCGAAACCCTGTGGATCTGTAAAACAAGGGCAGGACTGTGACAGACGAGGCAGCGCAAGGCAGCTTTTCTTCCATGCCATTCTCCTCTCTCGTGACTCTGCCAACCTGTTTTGGGGGCTCAGTTGGCAATCGGGTGATCCTTGAAGCTTAAGAAATACCTGCAGCGGTTCTGCTCCAGGAGCCCTCTGGAAGTTAGCCATTCCTGCTGATTTTCCTGTCGGTGAGCCGGTCTTGGGGGGCCGGGCCGGGGCGGCTGCCTGGGCTCTATGCGGACGAAGGGGAGCGGGGCAGCCGTGGGGCCTGGAGAGCCGAAGCAGGTGGAGAACACATGGAGCCCAGCGGCTGCAGCCCCTTCCCCCTGTGCTGGACACGGGGCGCCTGTGTCTACTCCTACGGCCCAGCTCTGCCAAGTACGTTTATCAGACGGCAGTCTGGAGCCTGCGCTGCTCCACTGTTGTGCCTCTATCTGTGTAAAATGTGACCGATGCTTTGACTTGGCTTTGAATAATGAGCTGCATGAAGCACCTGTCTGGTGTCTTTCATCTGATAATGCTAATGTTGAAAGATTGATTGTCAATGTCCTTTAAATGGTATGATCTAGTTGTTTGGTTTAGCTTGCTTTGCCTGTTAGACACACATCGCTCTACTCAGGTTTAGTGAGTCCTATGACAGAACTGGGGTAGGTGTCCTTGTGGTGTATTGCAGAAAAAAATCCGTTTCCTCGTGTGTAACTGTGGCTGTCTGTAGAGACCTCTATATGATACCCCCAAAACGCCTACGTAGTGGAACAGAAGCCCTCCCTCTCACTGCCTCATATCAATCAGCTGTTTTACTGACTGATCTCTCCGGCAGCAATCAGAACATGATAAACTGCTGGCCGTGTCTTACTGCAGAGCCAGTGTTGCATGAAGCTGCTTCATTACTCAGGGATGAATTCCCATTCGTCTTGGACTGATTAAGTGTCAGTGTGCTGTGTGATAAGTGTGACTTCCCCGAGGTGGATAAGTAGGCCAGGTACCTGCCACGGCGGCGGCAGCAGCAGCAGCAGCTGGCTTGTCCTTCTCCAGTTCAGCTTCTCACTGGAGCTGGATTGGATATCCAGTATCCGGGGAAAGACTAAATGGAGCACGTCAGGTAACTCAGCAGCTCCCAAAATGAATGTGTCTGTCACGGGGGAGTATTGTGGAGATGGCTTTTGTAAATACCTAATCTCCTTCTGGAGGTAAAACTAAAGTAGGTATCTGATTTCATGCCTTGACAAGACACAGGGTGCAAGCTTTTTGGACTACATTTGGTGGGTGAAGTTATCAATGGAATGAGTCTGAATCATCCAGTTACATTGTATTCCCTAGATTGTCAAAGGAGTTTTGATTGTCTTCATAAAAAAAGCATTGAAACGCACCTTGATATTTTCTATATTTCTGACCTCAATGCAAACTGACCTTTCCCTAACCCTTGATGATGTCAGCACATTCATAACAGGCAAGGTTAAAAGAAGGCCAGGACCTCAAGTGATATTCTAGTGTAAGCGTCATCCATCCTAGTCGTTCTGATTGTAATGCCTTTCTAGGCCAAAGGTATCAGTTGAGATGTTTTTGAGTTCTGCAGGGAGCCCTCTTCACTGCTGCCAGTGCTCAACTACTGATTTCAGTCATTAAAAGATAAGGATGCACTGGCATCCTGTGCAAGCAAAACAAACGTGCTCAGTCAAATATGGGCAGGTTGCATGTTCCTCAGTGAGATTTTGCAGGCCAGATCTTGATGGGATCTTTTTAAACCATGGCTTGGGCTTGCTTTTGTTTTTAGTTTTTAGTTTTTTTTAGGCTGTCAAAATTAACCAGTTCATTTTGCAATGAATTTGAATTATTCAACGTGTTAAAAAATTAACACAATTAATGCAGTTTTTTTAAGTATTTTTGTTAGTGCATATGTAATGGTGAAAATATCTGGGGGCATCCAATGTACACCTGACACGGGGCTTAGTTGAATTCACAAGATTGAAAGTTAATTGAACACTTCAGCTTACAACTAACCCAGCAGGCTGCACACCACATTCTAACTACTGACCGGATGACCTAGTCGCTAGCGCCCTCCAAACTATCTCCCTCCCCAAAAGTCAGTGTCTCTGCTTCTCTGCGTCTTCATCTCAATCCCGTTTTGAAATACAAGTTCCCTCATACTTTTCATGCTACTCATATAGCAAACATGCTTATCAAGCCCATGGCCCATTTGGAGGGCCTTGATGGTTTCATTGGTTCACGGGAGAGAATCTGTGTTCAAAGTTAAAAAGATGCTATTAAACAATAGTATTTGAATATAAATATACTCTCTTTGTGCTGACTCTACATTAATTTAGATGTACATACATTTTACACTTAGATGTAGATTATTACAAGCTGCTGTCTTCAAGAAGAACAAAAAACAGCAAATTGTGTGATTAACTAGTACATTTATAAATCGATAGACCGTACTAGTTTTTCTCTTTGTTCTGTATGTCTACAGGCTGACAGAGGTTTATGTCTAGAAGGGTACAGCCCGAGCCCTCCCTAATGATAATATGAGATCCCTTCTCAGGGACCAGGCTTGAGTGGACCACTGAAATCTGAGCCATCCCTCAGCGCCGGGCTCTTTTCAGGCTGCTTCTCAGAGGTAGCCATAGAGCTGATCTTACCCGGCTCTCACAGGTAGCATAGAGCTGATCTTACCTGGCTCTCAGCTCCTCTGTGCACTTTGTGGAAGGACCCTAACCCTCAGTGTTCCTTTCACAGACACCAGTGGTGGCTACGCCATCAGCAAAAGCTTTGGAGGGAGCCGTGGTCTCTGGGAGCGGATGTGGGATCATGTTCTTCCTCTGAGGGCACAGGTGGAATCATTATGAGCAGATGGCTCAAATTGATACCAGGGATTGTTTTGTGGGTTTGGTTATATAATGCTTTTGTTAGTGTGTGGAGTGACAGAACCTTCTTAACCCTTTAAAGGCCCCCGTCATTGTGGTTATGTTTCTAGCTTAAGATTCTGCTTTTGTTATAGATTTCAGCTACATATTTACTATCAGTAAAAAGACCTTACATGTTGACAGTGCAGTAAGTGATATGCCCTTCTTATATGTATAGTAGTGACAGATCATTACTCATTATCTATGGAATTGGTGGCATGTTCTAGTCACTGATCTCACTTTGGCCCATGGTTTAAGCATGAATATTTTTTTCCAGAAAATCATTTGCATGGTCCATAGTGTCCCAGAGAATATCTGAGATGTTGGTTCAGAGAATGCTGAATGGTCTTTTGTCAGGGCAGGGCAGGGCATGCAAAGAGCAGTGCCTTGGCCATAGACAAAGGTATACATCTATTGTGCAATAGTCCTGCGATCTGATGGCTAGTCTTGTGACTCTAGTCAATATTGACTGATGCACTCCTGAGAAAAGCCACCTGTGAGTGACATGCAACAGCAGACCTGTTAGACACTCAAGCATGAGCACCTCTCCCTCTGCCTTCTCACTCAGAAGCTTTGTACTCCCTGCTAATTAGTTCTCATCATTATTGTTTAGAACAGATGCTATATGCTTATGACAGCTGTTGCCCGCGTTGTCATTAGTGAGGAAGATGGAGTGGTTGTCTTAAAGACCCAGTAGCATATATTTTAGGTGCCACAGAACCTGTGAATTTGATGGAGTTGTTTAGTTCCCCGTCATGGCGGTGTCTTCATCTGGCTGAGCATGATTGGCATAACAGGCCAGGCCATGGTAGCCAAGATGAAGAAGGCTGTAATAATGAAGCAAGCCATGGTAGCCAATATGAAGAAAGATGTAATAATGGAGCAGGCCATGATAGCCAATATGAAGAAAGCTGTAATAATGGAGCAGGCCATGGTAGCCAATATGAAGAAAGCTGTAATAATGGAGCAGGCCATGGTAGCCAATATGAAGAAAGATGTAATAATGGAGCAGGCCATGATAGCCAATATGAAGAAAGATGTAATAATGGAGCAGGCCATGATAGCCAATATGAAGAAAGCTGTAATAATGGAGCAGGCCATGGTAGCCAATATGAAGAAAGATGTAATAATGGAGCAGGCCATGATAGCCAATATGAAGAAAGCTGTAATAATGGAGCAGGCCATGGTAGCCAAGCAGAAGGAGGCTGTATTGATTGGACGTTCGCTCATCTCCCTTCGCCCCTGCGTTTGCTGCCCATTGACCTAGCATTCTACAAGCCTCTCTAATTCAACGGCTTGAATTTGTCCGTCCTGTTCAACATTGATTAGTGAGGTCTTTTAAAACTGTGAAACACTGTAGCTGGTGGTGGTGGTGGTGACGGCAGGCAGACAGAGCTGGGAAACACTGTAGCAACACTAATTCTTGCAATGCTACAGACTTAAGTCAGATGTCAGCACATTTCCTGGAAAAACATTCATGTTTATGCTGCAAATAAACACCAGTTCTAGTATCCCTACTAGTTTCTAAATTGTGCTGAAATAAGCAGCAATTATTTACATTTTTATTTAAGTCTGTTTGTGTCAGTGCAGATTGAGCAGTGTGGCATAAGCCCCACCTTGCTGCTATGCTATCTAGCAGAGGGCCCTGTATTTGTTTACTGAACTTAGTTTTGTCAGTGAGCCAACCAGTACGCAAGTGTGTGTTGGTAGTCCTTGGTTAACGGCAGGATCCCCTCCTGACAGAGGGCTGTTTTGGCACAGGGAGCCTTCAGGAAGGGGTTTACTGCATTCTCAGGGGCTCCATGGGAAAAGAGAGACGGGACAGGAACAAGATCTGCACTGTGACTCAAACAGAGGACTCGTTGCAGCAAGGCGCATTGTGATAACCAGGATGTGACGTGAGCGCAAAGGAAACTCTGGGAGAGGGGTGTGTGTGTGTGTGAGGTTGGGAGTGTAATCTTTTTTACTGGCGCTGGAAAACCCCAAAGAGATAAAGCGGTCTGAAGCAAGTGGAGATCCAGCGGTGCAGTGGAGGTAGATGTCCTGGGAGAGAGGCGCTAACCTGGCTGGGTGGTCATGTGTACGGAGGGCCGCTGCTCCTGCTGCTGCTCTCTGCTCTGTGCCTCCAGAGTGGTGTGGACCTGCTGGCCTTTCCTTATCAGAGGTAGGGAGGGAGCGCGTGTGAGCCGCAGGCTAGCTTTAGTCTGATGCAGACTTTACAACAACACAGGGGAGGTTAAAGGTTGTTTTTTTTCTTTCACTCTGATTTATATGCCGGGAAATGGCTGTGTGCATTCTAGGGTTGGTGGTGTTTACATTGCTCTTTTGTGCTGTTGTACAATTCTAAAGAGTCTCCGTCTCTTTTAATGGAGATGGTTACCCTCGACTAGTGAGATGTTTTTCTGTTTCTGTTGAACATAAAATGTTGATAGTAGACACAAAGTTCAGAAGGGAAGATTTTAGAGTGATTTACTTACAAATGTTGAGTAAACAATTAATTAAGGCAAGCTACTTTTAAGGTACTTTCTAAAACACATTTCAAACAATGTTAGGTAAGGAGCCTACTACCCAATTCATGTTTCACCGCTTTACAACCCTTTATACGTCATGTCTCACATCTACCTACTGGCGTCTGATTCCCCATTTCAGTTACCCTTTTCCGACTTTTAAAAGCAAATAAGTGGTGAGTGTCTTGACTGAACCCTTAGCCAGGAGATACCAGACTCTAACTGGGACCCAGGTGGATGTCTGCGCTACCTGTTGAGGTCCTGTGGCCTGCGTTCTGCTGTTCCCATGATTGCAGCTCATCATATCATGCTACCATACAGCTGACTGGCAGTGACGTGCCCCAGACGAGGTGTTTCGCAATGCTTGGAAATATGTCATAGTTATTTTGGCACTTGATGGGGAAAGACTGGAATATGGCTAGGAATGCTTGGCTTCATTCATGCAATGTTCTTGCATGTGAACAGCTCTCTGGTTTTAAAATCTATTAGGATCTTTACAATATGTGTACATGCTGAAACCTTTCTCTGTGTATTGCTATATTCTCTAAGCTCTCAATTTATGATGAACTGTGAAAAGACAGGGTGGTGACCTGCAAGCCCTAGTTCTATCTTGATGAGTTTAAGGCATACCCAGCTTATGTTCAAACCATGGATTAACTGAAGAGGATTCAAGCATTATTTTCCAAACAATTCCAGAGCCTTGATCCAGATTGCTCCAATGCGGAGCCAGATGCTTCTGGTTTCCTCACTCATGGTTGTTTGGGTATGAATTATTCCTGCCGTAAGCCTCCTGCGTAAGCCACTTAAGACGGGGGACAAAGATTGAACACCAACAGTCAGCTACAGTTAGACATCAACAGCCATGTTTGATCATCTTACCATGTGTTTTCATGTTTTGTACACCTTGTAGTATTGAGATGGATGCATGGTGCATAGTAGCAATGAAAAGAAAAACAGTGAATGTGGGTGGCATACTAGGATTCAGTTTTGAACCTGCAAACACACCAGAAATAATGAAGTGGCGCCGCTTAATTTTGAAACACTCACATAACATTCTCTTGCTTAAAGTTCTTTTTGGTTGCTAAATGAGGATGCATTTATATTTTTTAATTGGATGTCCTACCATATTAGAGTCTGACCTCTAGGTTGCTAGCATAATGCTAATGTGTCGACCATTCTACTACCAAAATTTAGCAACCAATAGAGAATCAACACTTCTGCTGCTAAAACCGCTGGTCAGTGTGGTCACCCACTTACTGCTCATGTGGCGAGCAGTCACTGCTACGCCTGCCTTTGGGGCAGGTTTATATTAAACATCCTGGATTTGGCACTATGGGTTAGGCCCTGATCAATCCCTCTCTTTTGCAGAATATGACGGACACCTAGCACCCACTAAAGGTATGGCGGCGGCTTACCTGGACCCCAACCTGAACAATGCGCTGTGTTCAGGGGTCAAGCCCCGGCTCAGTGCTGGGATGGAGCGCCCTCCTGGTACGCTGGAGCGACTGCTCAAGATCTTCCACTACTTTGAGAGCAGCAGTGAGCCTTGCACCTGGGCCAGCAACATCCGACACGGGGACGCCACGGATGTCAGGGTGAGGCCATGTGGCATCTCTCTCTTTTTCTTTCTTTCTTTCTTTCTTTCTTTCTTTCTTTCTTTCTCTCCCTCTGTCCCCTCCCCTCTCTATATATCTCTCTCTCTCCCTAGTTATATGCCTCAACATCTTTACCTCTCCCTCTACATTTCCCTCTGCTGCTGCTGTTGTGCTGGACTTCTAACAGTAAACAGCTGGGTGTTTTTTCCATGGTTTTTGCTATTCATGCTATTCATGCTATTCATGTTTCCCTTTGGTTCTTTTCATGTTGTTGCCAATCATCGTTTTCTTTAGGGTGAAATCCTGGAATTGGTGATATATCTGGCTTCAGTGATGTGTGGTCAGTGTAGGCAGTGCCTACCCTGTGATCGTCTAGGCTAAACCAGATAACTATAAAACAAATTCTTAAAATACATCAAGTCTCCATCTGTGATATGTTACTGTGATATATACTGTATATCGCTGAGGTTCACAAGCTCACTTCTTTTCAATTACAAGGGTAGATTCTGCTTTCTTTATCACTTTAACTTGGTTCATTTTGGAGTTTGCATATACATATTGCATACTTTGGGGCAAAGAAAAGGCCCAAGTAAGGAAAGGCACTGCTGTGTTTGGCACTGTGTGCTCGTAGCCTACTCATAGCTAATCAGCTTGCCTCACCACACATCACTGTGTGCTCGTAGCCTACTCATAGCTAATCAGCTCTCCTCACCACACATCACTGTGTGCTCGTAGCCTACTCATAGCTAATCAGCTTGCCTCACCACACATCACTGTGTGCTCGTAGTCTACTCATAGCTAATCAGCTCTCCTCACCACACATCATTGTGTGCACGTAGCCTACTAATAGCTAATCAACTAGCATATGCCATCTGTCATTTTCAAAACAACCAGAATGTTAAGAACAATTACATTTGATGGCTTATTGGACCATGTTTGAGATTTTAAACGTGTTTTAAGAGTGTAGTCTTTTGCGAGAAGGCAAACCTGTACAGATGTATTATTGCAGCGCTGACGACACCAATCACATTGAGCTCATACTCTGTGACTGAAGTAATAAATGGACTTCCTGTAAGTCCATCTGAGAACATCCATCACAGCTCAGGCTCACCTCACCTACTCCAATCAGCACAGCAACATATTATTCTCACCCAGTCAAACACCAAACTGTTCAAGTATTCATTATTATTATTAAGTTAATCATCAAGCTTACAGGTTTTAGTTCACTACCTTCCATGATGAATGATAACTAAACAGTATTGTGTTTGTGTGGTCTTCAAGATCAGATTGCAGGATAGCAGTAGGATCTTGTTGTGAACCTCATCCATTGATTAGTATGATGATCGTCTCAATCTAAAATGCATATTGTTGAATGGTCACAGTTGAGCCACGTTGGAGAGCAGTTTCCTGATGTTTGTCGTTCCACAGGGGGTCATCCAGAAGATTTTGGACATCCATAAGGTGAAGTGTGTGTCCTGCTTCGGTCTGCGTCTGAGCCACCTCAAGACAGGGGAGGTACACTGGCTGCACCCTGACCTTGGGGTGTCCCACGTGAGGGAGAGATTCGAGCGCATGCACCCCCAGGATGAGTGGAGGCAAGTCCCACACACTCCGAAACATCACTATTTCAAAAAGCCTAGCAGAGTTCTGTCATGTCAAATGAAAATTGAGATGTGGCATCTATTTTAACAGAGCTGTATTCTGGGCTAAGTTAAATAAAATAGATGTCTTAATCAGAATCACCCCACAAGGCGTATCAAAAGTTGCCCAATTGCACAGTTGTGGAAGAGGCTTCGGGGAGGGGGGGACACATTGTGTTTGTTGTGTGGACTCGTGGTCTAGAGTCATGACTCATGAAATGCGGGGACCCTTGGAGGATAAGTGCTGGCCCACTCTGCTCACTGCTCAGGCCTAATGAAGCACATTAATAGCACTTTTTTTAATTGCACTGTTGTTGATGTTGAAAGCACTGCCATAGCCGAGGGGGAATCGCCCTCCTTCTGCTCAGCTCTTACAATGAAGAGTCTTCTGAATCATTTATGCCAGGCTTTCATTTCCAGAGGTGATTCAGGCTGCTTTAGCCCTGTGGCCCTGTGGCCCAGCGAGGCCTAGGAGTTACTTACCCCCAGTGCCCCTTCAGTTGCCTCCTGCTGTGGGGACAGAAGACCAGCACTGAGGCCCAGTTTACTCGACAGAAGACCAGCACTGAGGCCCAGTTTACATAACGCTAGATTGCCTGAATCCAGACAGAAATTTCTCCGGATCGACCTTATGTTTACACAGATTTGGTCACTGAATCCTCGAATTGCGGTTCCAAAGTGTACAGATTCAAACCTGTCCGCAGATTAGTGTGTGTCTAAGGCCACGTTTAAACGGTGCTTGGATTGCCTGAATCCGGATTCATTTTTGGATCCAGTACATTTTTTTTTTTTTTATCACGTATACACGGAGCATGGACAACTATACAATAGTTATGAATACATTTTTTATTTACTAAATCGGTGTGATTAAAAAAAGTACCGGATCCGAAAATGAATCCGGATTCAGTCAATCTAGGGTTTGTGTACACGTAAACGTACAGATGGCTGAGTGCTGGTGCATTCTAATATTAATGCTCTCACTTTTTATCTCCCAATGTTGAGTACATTTGGGTAATTCGACTCTGGAATGATATAGAGTTGTGATGTTAGACAGATAATCATCTGTTCTTCAAACCACTGGGCTCTTGAGACTCACCCATCCTAACTGGGGTTGAGTCAGAGGATGCAGTCACCTCTATGTCTGTCATCGTGCTTGGAGAGGGTTGAGTCTGGAGGTCTGATGTGTTGTTCAGCTAAAGCTGTGTTTGAGTGTGTAGTGCAGGTGGGGTCCAGATGCTCCAACACTCAGACACGGTCCACAGTGATGCGGCGTTATCTCATGTGCTAACATGTTCTCAACGAAAGGCAGATCCGTTTCTGTTACTTTATATGCTCAATAAGAACTGGGCGGATTAAATACTTATCCTTCAATTGAGATGAATTTGTATGAAGTGTGAAGGCTTTAGAAATGTAAGAAAACAGTTAGCGATGTTATTTGAATGGATATGTACTTAATGCTTCAGTGCCTATGTCTGTTGGATCACATGCTCCTTTATGTGAAAGGGTTGTACATACAGTCATCCCTGTCTACTCCACTTTAGTCATATACACATGCATATCTATGGAGGATAGTGGACATGCACACCAGTACTGATTATCCTGGCAGGGAAAAATACACCTGTAATTTGCAATTACGCGTGTAGAGCAATAAATGTGGTTGCCACCAGGAAGATTACATGTTTCCCCTTCATGTCTGTAATAGTCTCTCTCCTTTGGCGCTGCAGCTGATCACAGACCAGGTGGAGCCCAGCATCACCCAGCTCTTTGAAATGCTTGGAGATGACTCATATCGCCTGGGCATGGATCACAAAGGATTTTCCGCCAGACTGGATGCAGTTGAATGAAACCTTCCTGATATCTTTGATCATTGCCATATGCGAGAGCGGTCTTGCTGGGGCCTTAATTAGCTCACTTTAGCTCAGCTCCCACTCTCTCCGAGGTCCCCGTCGAAAGCAAACTGAGTCTGACATTGTGAGCCTTTGGCGCTCGGGCTGCTTTTAAGATGCTGAGCAAGATGATTTGGAACAAAGTGCTCATCAGTGTCTGTCTGACAAACGCCTCTGTTCATACCGCTCTCTGCCAGCCTCAGTAATGGGTATGCAGGGAAGAGAACAGGCACTATTTCATAGAAAGGCTTCCACTTAGGCAGCATTTTTCAGTATGTTAACCAACCACTAAAGAAGTCAGGTGAAATGGTGTCAGTGAAAGTGAGGGTTGTGAAGTTGTCTCTGTATGTGCCCTGCATGTTAAAATGCTCCCCTGATGGCGTGTGGGTTTGTGTGCACCTGCTGAGCTCTGATCCTGAGCTCTGTGTGCACAGCTCTGACTCACTCTCTCATCTCCTCCATATTTACTGAGCTAAGATAAACCCACAAATCCCTCAGAACCCCCAGAATACAGCTGATAATATCCCCACAGCTCCCCTGAAAGCTGCCTTAAGAAACGCTGCGTTCTTGTTTTCTTAGGTATGAGCTGCGCATACGCTATTTGCCAAAAGGATTCCTGAACCAGTTCACTGAAGACCAGCCAACACTCAACTACTTTTATCACCAGGTGAGCCAAAGATCCTCGCACTCTCTTGGTTAACACTGAGGTGCTCAGTGGTGGAGACTGCAGCTCTGCAGCCTGTGCCTGACGAGGTATAAATAGGTCAGTCCCACTCAGCCTGTATTCTCTTGTGACTGTATGTGAGCGTAGGACAGGGGGTCTCCAACACTGACTAGGGACTATGTGAGAGGGATGTGGGCTTCATGTGAAATGGACTACAATCAGTCACCCCCTCACCCAATCAGCCCCTTCACCATGTCTTCACTATGTTGCCTGATAATCAGCGCTAAAGCTCGGATCTGGAGCATCGTTGAGAGTTCGTTGAATACCTTTTCCACTCCTTTTCCACTCCGCCTTAAATATCGGCATACACCACTTGTTCACTTGCGTCTGCTTCATCATTTTTTTTACCTTCACCCACGACCTCTGAAAATGCCTCATTTGTTCCTTGCTCTCTCTCTCTCACAGGTTAAAAGTGACTACATGTTTCAGACAGGGGATCAAGTAGACCAAGACATTGCACTCAAACTGGGCTGTCTTGAAATCAGGTGAGAGGGAGATGTTCTGACCTGTTAGTATGGACACTGATATGTATGATGGATTCTCATTTTATTGATTGCTTATTTTTTCCCGCTGCAGGAGGTTCTTCCGAGACATGAGAGGAAATGCACTGGACAAGAAGTCAAATTATGAATTACTAGAGTGAGTTTGTCTGTGCGCTGTAAAACATCATTTTAATGTTAAGTGCAGTTTAGATCCAAATGACAAATGACTTAAATAATACATAATCTATTAAGTGTACAGAGCTGTTGCCTGCGAGTTACAGCTGCCTCAACATGCTTAATGTTCTCTCAGTACAACCACACATGTTTATGGGCGTTGTTGTTCTATGCTGGGAGCTATTCAACACTACTTCTAGACTCCGCTGTGCATATTGGAGCCTCGTTGGCAGTGTGTGAAGTAAATATGGGTCAGAGTGAATGAACAGCCTGGTGTAACACGCTGGGCTCTATTTATAGTCACAGGACTAATTGATCCACACTCGTTTCCTGCGGCGGGGTCCTGTTCTGCTGGGGCCTCACTCGTGCCTTCTGCAATGCTTCACTCGTACTTTGTTGTTCATATGTGTGCAGCTGCCTTCGGAGCTGGAGGACTTAAGATGTAACTCTATGAAGTACAGACTTGGTTGAGTAGTCCAGGTCTGTGTGCTAGCTCACACGGCACCAGTGCAGAGGGCCTCAGCTAGTCCTGGGAGTCATTCTGACGGTGCCTAACTCTTATTAGCTGTCAGGTGCTAGTGTTGAGTAAACATCTCATGGTCTCATCTGCACAATGCTGGATTTTCCTAAATATCCCTTGGGATTAATAAAGTATCCATCTATCTATCTATAGATTAGCATAGACCACAAGATGGATATGAGCCTTGGTCCTCAGCCTCTCTCTCCATCAGACACAGGCCATGTGACCACCCATACACATGCTAATGGGATCTCATGGTCAAAGCCTGCCTGGACAGAGAACTGCTAGCTGAGGTGGTCCCACTAAATCTACCCACAAGCTGCTGCATATGCTAACGAACCTTAAGAACAATAGCTGAATTTGAGTAAGGATTCTAGTCTGTGTTGCGTCACGGCATGCAGAGTTCCCAGTTCCTCCAAACTGACTGTTGTTCTGTTCTGACTTCGACAGAAAGGACGTGGGGCTGAGGAGATTCTTTCCCAAGGGGTTGCTGGAATCTGTCAAGGTGAGTTTGATCGGCAGCATTCTGAGAACACAACTTCAGCAGTCTCCATTTCAGCTCTGAGTTCCAGCCGATTCAGTGTCATTATCTCCATGATAATGGGTCTGCCTGTCTCACTTTAACGTAGGCGCTCGCTCAGGCCCACTCGTGCTCATTCACTCAATTACACAGTCAGAAATAAGCCAGTGAAAGCTGGGTCTGAGTCAGTGTCGTTAGTTTCCCTCATACAGTGTGCGTGTATGTGTGTGTGTGTGTGTGTGTGTGTGTGTGTGTGTGTGTTTGTGTGTGTGTGTGTGTGTGTGTGTGTGTGTGTGTGTGTGTGTGTGTGTGTGCGTGTGTGTGTGAGAGTGTGTGAGAGAGAGTGTGTGTGAGAGAGTGTGTGTGAGATTGTTTGTGTGTGTGTGTGTGCACGTGAGCACTGGGAGATCTGTGAGCCCCAGGCTATCTGAGGCTCCGCAGGGGCAGGAACTCTGTATCAAGCAGGTGAACACAAGCACACACACACACACACACACACACACACACACACACACACACACTGACAGAGAGATAGATGTTGCTCTCCTGTACAGCTGCTCCTGGTTTCTGTTTGTGATGACAGACAGCATGCTTATTTGTCTTTGTAAGCAGCGTTTCAAAAGAGTTTTTGGTAGATTCCAAATCTAATGACCTAGATTACGCCTTGATTGTTAGAGGTTAATTAGCCTTGTGCCAATTGATGCTTCATGGTAATGTTTACATAATGACACCCACACAAACACACCATATTTACAACTTCATCACACTGTAAATTGCCCTCATTCAAGGTTCTTGTGTTCATTTATTTGAATTACTGAAATCCTTTACAATTAATATGATAAATATGCTGCTCAGTCAGCATTACTGTGTGTCATTTTCTAAATGAGTTGTTTATTGTTAATTTATATATAGAATAAATGGTTGATATTTTCACAAGTCATTCAAATGAAACCACTTTCATGCTAGCTCTCATCGCTTTCTCTGTCCTCAGGCAAAAGCACTGCGTAAGCTGATCCAACAGACCTTCAAACAGATTGCCAACCTCAACGATGCGCAGTGCATCCTCAAGTTCTTCGAGATTCTTTCGCCAATCCACAGATTTGACAAGGAATGTTTTAAATGTGCTCTGGGGGTAAGCATCTCTGGCTGTCTCTTCGGCTTTGACTTAATGAAATGGCTCTATTCATTGCGAACACTTGAAAGCAAGTACTTAGGCCCCTAGTGGTGTAACAGGATGGAGATTTCATTGTGAAAGGTTCATTCATTTGTGTTTATGTGGAGTGTTTTGGTTTTGCCAGCAAAGTCTGTCCAGTAGAACATCTTTGGATGTGTATTTGTAGTATTGAGAAAATATGTATCATTACAGGAAGAATGTATTCATTGAACGTACAGCCAGTCAGTGAAGGGGGTGTGGGGTGTTTTTGGATATTAGCCTTACAGGCAATCACCTGTGCACACTGTGTCAGAAAGCTGTTCCACAGTGACATCTGTTGGTAAAACAAATAGTAATCAGGTAGAGAACCAGTCTGTGTGTCTCTTGACTGCTTGCCCTTTAGTTGATGTGTCTCAGCACAAGTCCACTGCTGTGTTTAAAAGTGGGATTATTGATGTCGGGTCTGTTCTTCTGTCTTTGACAGACCAGCTGGGTTATAGCGGTGGAGCTGGCCATCGGTCCTGAAGAGGGCATCAGTTACCTCACAGACAAGGGCTCCACGGTAAGCTCTGCTGCCCTTCTCTTTCTGTCATTTAACCCATCACTCACTGCACATCAGGAAGGACTGTGCACTCGCAAACTGTCTCTTCATCACTTCTAACCTTCATCCGGTCACTAAAATGTGTGTATGTGTTAGTTTTTATTTGTTGGTGTGTATGTGTTAGTGTGTATGTGTTAGTGTGTATGTGTTGGTGTGTATGTGTTAGTGTGTATGTGTTGGTGTGTATGTGTTGGTGTGTACGTGTTGGTGTTAATGTTTGGTGTGTATGTGGTGGTGTATATGTATTGGTGTCTATGCGTTGGTGTTTATTTAAGCCTTGCACACTGCTGACCGAGCATTAACTCCCTCTGTCCTCCGCCTCCAGCCCACCCATCTGGCTAACTTCACGCAGGTGCAGAGCATCCAGTACTCCTGCCTGGAGGAGAAGGAGCGCAAAGGCATGCTTCTGCTGGATGTGGCAGGTGCTCCTGAGGTAACAACAACAGGAGGAATAACAACGACACTCACCATAGCAATGCTTACCATACAGGATTTGAATGGACTCTTGTAAAATAATACAGTAGAAAATACTGTGGTGTATATGCACCTATGTGCAGTGTGCACATGTTCTCAAGCATGTGTGTGTGTTGTGGGTAGTGTGTACTGCATGTGTGCTCATCACTAACACTAATCTCCCTCCTCTCCGTCAGCCTCTCACGGTCACCACATCATGTATGACCACCGCCGAGAACATGGCTGACCTGATCGATGGCTACTGCCGCCTGGTCCATGGCACGTCTCGGTCCTTCATCGTCCGAGTGCACAAAGGTAAAGATCCTTTCCCAGCTGTCTGGTGCTAACCATCGCTCACACCAACCTTCATCCTCTTCCTCTCTGCCCCCCACTGGAGCTTAGCTAGCCCAGCTCCTGCTGAATATACAGCATTTGTTTGATTCCGCTGGCAGACGTTTGTGACAAAGGGAAAGCTCTGGTAGTAAATCCTTTCACACTTGGCTCCAGCCTCCACTCACATGTGTGCTTCTTATCCAACAGAGGGAGAGAGAGCCTTGCCCTCCATACCCAAGTCAATGCCAAAGTAAGTGCCTTTTTTAAAGAACCTCTTAAATCCCCAAACGATAAACAGCTTTATTGAAAGTAATCCTAAACTCAGTGTTTTGAGAGTGTGTGGAGTAGAATGTGGCTTTGTTGGTTCCCTCTTCTCCTCTCCTGTCTTTGGCTGGACCATGAGGAATTTGTCTGTGTGTTGACGTGTGGAGGCTGGTCCCCCTCCCCCTCAGTCTTTACACCCCCCCCCCCCCCCCAGCCTCAGTCCCCTCCTCAGTGTGTGCAACTGTGTTACCCCCTCACTGCCAGACCTCAAGCGCCCTCTGAGCTCAGGCTGTGTGTCTGTGCAGGATGTATAGTGTTCATCTCCTTCCACCTATGTTCCACAGAGTCTCCAACCATGACAAGCGCTTGGAGGGCGTGAGGACGAGGACGAGGGCCATATCTGTCTCAGGTAAGAGCTCATGCAGGACAAGGGCCATATCTGTCTCAGGTAAGAGCTGGGGCAGAGGCCACTGCTTGAATGCTCCATCTAAGGTCAGGGCACAGGTCTGTGGAGCCAGATGTTGGACCTACAGTACTTGTTATTCTGACTGTACTTTTGAAATGGCACAGTGCTATCTTTGAACCGATTACTTGATTCCAGTGTAGTGTAGTGTAAAGCGCAGGGGCTCCTAGGTTCCTCTACTTTTTACATAGGTGTGGGCCATGTCTGGAATAGTCCTGTTTTCTAGAGTGATAGAAATGTGAAAGAAGTGCCGTGTGACTGAGACTGGTGGGTGCTCATGGGAAGTGTAGGCCTTAGATTCTGGGCCGTTCTGTTCAGCTCCAGAGTTGTGCTCAGAATAATGAATACATCTTATCCAGACATATCTGTGGCAAACACACACAAATCCAGAGCTTAGATGCCAATCGGCAGATTTGACATTTACTGGCATTTGTGCTGTGTGAGCGAGGTCTCTGAGGAGATAGCCATGGGAGTTTGACTTTGTACATGGCAGAAGATGCTTAACATGATGGACATATTTAACTGCAAAAAGACATGTTAAAACAAAGGCCATAACTCCCACAATATGGATTCTTACCAGGTGTATGTTATATTTTATTAAGCTGTTTACAGTTGTGTATGTTTGTTATTTAATCTTGCCACCGAAGTGTAGGAAGAGAAAAGTATGTAAGGGATAACGGCCTCCGAGCTGTACAGTTCTACAAAGATAATGGACGCTGCGGGGCAAAGAACTCCACGACGCGTAGCGGAGTCCATTATCTTTGTAGAACTGTACAGCTCGGAGGCCGTTATCCCGCTTATCTCCCGTTTACAACATCCAAAAATGTTTTTATTATTATTATTATTTAGAATTTCCTTTATCTTTAGGAAACTTAATATGCATAATAACCTGATGAATTCTTGATTTGAAGCCTAGTGCTCCCGTTAGAGAAAGTAGTGCGTATTTTGAAGAAAAAAAACCGTTACATTGGTTGTCAATGGTAACCATTCAAGAGCATTGATATGGAACGGCGATTTAACTTTTCTACTGGGACTACGTCCAAGGTGTCCATCTATACGAACTTATTGTACACCCCATTAGCCAATCAGAAAACAGTATTTCGTTCCAGAGGGAGATAAAGAATATTAACTTAGGCCTTGTGTTTGTAAATAGTGACGTGTGGAAGCCCTACATAGTCGAATAGATGGCCCACCCACAAAAGGGCAGATGTAGCTCACAGACCTGGACAAAGTGTGGGCATGTGCCAGCTCAACTGAATATATTGAGTCAGGTGTTTGGCGTGTGTGATGATGTCCTGCAGGGTCATCACCTCTGCTGCTCCACTTCTGAAATCTTAGTAAGATAAAATATCTTTAATCAAGGCAATGTATGCTTGTTTTTTGTCTGACAAGTTATTACTTCTTACAGGCATTTTTTGTGTTAGAACATTTCACTTGCTTCAAGTGTTTCAGTCCTTACTTATCTTAATAAGGGTTTATTACTTGTTACTGAGATTTTATTACTGGTTCTGAGCATGTTAATGCTTGAAACTAGAATTGCCATTATTATAAGGTGATCCCCACTTACAAGTACAAAACTGATTTGTCAAAGTCATAGTTTCTTATTTCAAGCATTTTATCCTTCTCAGTCAAACTACACTAAAAACAAGTACATTTGCCTAGATTCCAAAGATATCTAAGAATTATTTTCTCAATATATAGGCAAAGGTGCTTATATTCAGCAAATGCTAGCAACATCCTTTTGAAATGAGTGTGCATGCAAAGCAATTTATCTTGAAATCAGTCAAGCTACACTAAAATCAAGAACATTGGCCTAGATGCAAAAAATATTTAAGAATTAATATCTCAATATAGAGGGGAAGGTGCTTATATTCAGAAAATGCTAGCAACATGCTTTTGAAATGAGTGTGCACTGTGCCTCCTACACTGTAAAAAATCTAACTACGGTTTGTTCAGTATAGTTAAAATGATTAGTTATAAAGACAAGGAAATGTAAATACTGTAAATGTATGCAGAAATGCATGTTAGACCAACAATATGCAGCCTACTGATGTGTCAACATGTTTTAGAGAATAAGCTGAATTTAAAATTTGTCATTACAAGAAAGTTGGTATGGTTTGTTCAGTATAGTTGAAATTATTAGTTATAAAGACAAGGAAATGTAAATACTGTAAATGTATGCAGAAATGCATGTTAGACCAACAATATGCAGCCTACTGATGTGTCAACATGTTTTAGAGAATAAGCTGAATTTAAAATTTGTCATTACAAGAAAGTTGGTATGGTTTGTTCAGTATAGTTGAAATTATTAGTTATAAAGACAAGGAAATGTAAATACTGTAAATGTATGCAGAAATGCATGTTAGACCAACAATATGCAGCCTACTGATGTGTCAACATGTTTTAGAGAATAAGCTGAATTTAAAATTTGTCATTACAAGAAAGTTGGTATGGTTTGTTCAGTATAGTTGAAATTATTAGTTATAAAGACAAGGAAATGTAAATACTGTAAATGTATGCAGAAATGCATGTTAGACCAACAATATGCAGCCTACTGATGTGTCAACATGTTTTAGAGAATAAGCTGAATTTAAAATTTGTCATTACAAGAAAGTTGGTATGGTTTGTTCAGTATAGTTGAAATTATTAGTTATAAAGACAAGGAAATGTAAATACTGTAAATGTATGCAGAAATGCATGTTAGACCAACAATATGCAGCCTACTGATGTGTCAACATGTTTTAGAGAATAAGCTGAATTTAAAATTTGTCATTACAAGAAAGTTGGTATGGTTTGTTCAGTATAGTTGAAATTATTAGTTATAAAGACAAGGAAATGTAAATACTGTAAATGTATGCAGAAATGCATGTTAGACCAACAATATGCAGTCTACTGATGTGTCAACATGCTTTAGAGAATAAGCTGAACTTAAAATTGGTCATTAGAAGAAAGTTGGTAGACGGACGGGGTTACACGGATCTCTCTAAGGGGCTTTCATCTCAAGTTGGTGTCGTGCGACTGAGCGTCACAACTGAAGTAGCTACGGAATGAACAGGTGGAAAATAGAAGACAGAAGAGAGTACATAGAAAAGTGCGCGAACGCATCCAAGGTATAAGGGCAACTAATGTACGAATGTTAAATAACTAGCTAGCTTGTTTGTCCCCTGACTGTAACTAACGTTAGCTAAACGAAGGGTGACATTTTATGTAAAGTTAAAACATTATTTTAAACTCATATTTATTATTTATTAATCAAGCGATCGAAACCGTAGCCTTGTTGGCGCAGTGGGTAGCGCGTCAGTCTCATGATCCGAAGGTCGTGAGTTCGATCCTCACACGGTGTAGACAGTTTGGCCATCCTAACTGCTTAAAGAGCAAACCTTGAGAGGGTGCGTGTAAGAATTGTCCTAACTCGGTCCTGCAGCAGAAATTGCCTGCCCTCTGAGGCCCACCGGAATGGTGTTAGTGAGAGCGCAATAAATATTATTTATTCTCAATTATCTTTTTGTAGGACTCTGAACACCATTCACTGAACGAAAAAATCTTTGTTGGCAGAACTGAATATTATTAATAAGGACAACAGTGATATTGTAGTTGGTACAATCACACAGTAAATTGTTGGGAAAACGCAAAAATCTAAATGCAGACGGTTGCCTGCAAATTTCAAATATCCTCAACAATTTTTTTTTTACAGTGTAGGCAATTCATCTTGGAATAGGTCAAGCTACTCTAAAAACAAGAACATTGGCCTAGATGCCAAAAATATTTAAGAATTATTATCTCAATATGTAGGGAAAGATGCTTATATTCAGAAAATGCTAGCAACATCCTTTTGAAATGAGTCTGCATGCTAGGCAATTTATCTTGAAATCAGTAAAGCTACACTAAAAACAAGTACATTTGCCTAGATATCGTAAGAAATATTTTCTCAATATCTAGGAAAAATATATTTTTTTATTATTATTTTTCAAGCTTAATTTTTGGGCTTTTTGCCTTTAATCGGATAGGACAGTAGAGAAAGACAGGAAGCTAGCTGGGGGGAGAGATTGAGAAACGACTGCAATCTGCAATTGATCATTGAGATAATAGAGATTGTGCAGATAGCATTTGCCAAGGAGCTGTGGCACACGCAGTAGCAACCCTGCACCATGAATGGGTCTGATGGTGATACAGGTAAGAGTTCAAGTAAGAGTTCAGGTTCGAGTCTGACTTGCGGTCATTTCTCAATCCCTCCCTCCAGCTAGCATCCTGTCTCGCACTACTGTCCTATCTGATTAAATGTAAAAAAGCCCAAAAATGAAGCTTAATGAATGAAATAACAAAATCGCTGAATTTAAGCAAATTGTCTTAGTTATTGAGAAAATAATTCTTATGGTATCTAGGCAAATGTACTTGTTTTTAGTATAGCTTTACTGGTTTCAAGATAAATTGTCTAACATACAGCCTTATTCCAAGATGATGGTGCTATTATTTGCTGAATGTAGGCACATATTTCTACGTTTCGAGAAAATAATTCTTAATTTTTTTAGTTTTTAGGCAAATGCACTTGTTTATAGAGAAGCTGAACTTATTTCAAGATAAATTGCCTAGCATATAGCCTCAATTCAAGATGATGTTGCTGTCATTTGCTGAATACAAGCACATTTTTCTACATTTCGAGGAAATAATTCTTTTTTTTTTTTTAATTTAGGCATACAGTGGGGAAAATAAGTACTTGAACCCCTACCGATTACGCAAGTTTGGCCACTTGCGTGTGTGATCTATAATTGTAATGGTAGGTGTATATTAACAGTGAGAAACAGAATATCAACAAAAAAATCCAGAAAAATGCATTTTATAACATTTATGACTTTATTTGCATTTGATGCAAAAAATAAGTATTTGAACCCCTAGCAAAACTGACTGACAAAAATGACTTAGTACTTGGTGGAATAGCCCTTGTTGGCAAGCACAGACGTCAGACGTTTCTTGTAGTTTGTCACCAGGTTTACACACATCTCAGGAGGGATTTTGGTCCACTCCTCTTTAAAGATTTGGAGAGGATCTGCAAAGTTGCGTTTTCAATGGGAGGGAATGAGGTTCAAGCCCAATATTCCACGTTACATGGCCCATCCATAGTCCCCTTGATGCGGTGGAGTCGTCCTGTACCCTTGGCAGAGAAACAGCCCCAAAGCATAATGTTTCCACCTCCATGCTTGATGGTGGGTATGATGTACTCTTGGGGTCATATTCAGCATTCCCCCCCCCCCCCGTCAAACACGGCAAGTCGAGTTGATGCCAAAGAGCTTGATTTTTGTATCATCTGACCATATTCTGTCTCCCAATCCTCCTTAGAATCATTCAAGTGTGCAATGGCAAACTTCAGATGGCCCTTTACATGCGCTTCCTTGAGCAGGGGGACCTTGCGAGTGCTGCAGTACTTCAAAAAATGATGGCATGGTGGGTTGCCAATGGTTTTCTTGGGGACTGTGGTCCCAGCTGCCTTGAGATCATTCACAAGCTCCCCCTGTGTAGTTCTGGGGTTATTCTGCACCTTTCGAATGATCACTTATACCGCACAAGGGCATATCTTGCATGGAGCCCCAGACCTAGAGCGATTAACATTTGTTTGGTGTTGCTTCCATTTACGAATAATCGCACCAATAGTTGTCTGCTTCTCACCAAGCTGCTTGCCAATGGTTTTGTAGCCCATTCCAGCCTTGTGCATGTCTACAATCTTATCTCTGACGTCCTTGGACAACTCTTTGGTCTTACCCATGGTGGTGAGGTTGAAGGTGTGAAGTATGATTCTTTGGACAGGTTTCTTTTATAAACGTCACCAGTTGAGATCAGGTGTACCTTGTTAGACCTAATGAGGACTAATCTGTGTGCTTCTTGGGCACATAGCTGGTCATTGCGAGCCATAATTCTTGCTTTTTCCTTGGGGGTTCAAATACTTATTTTTTTGCATCAAATGCAAATAAAGTCATGAATGTTATACAATGCAGTTTTCTGATATTTTTTTTTTATATTCTGTTTCTCACTGTTAAAATACACACACCAATACAATTCTAGATCACACATTTCTTTGCAAGTGGCCAAACTTGCGTAATCGGTAGGGGTTCAAATACTTATTTTCCCCACTGTATATACTTGTTTTAGGTGTAGTTGTACTGATTTCAAGATAAATTGCCTTTATATAGCCTCATTTCAAGAGTATGGATCTAACATTTGGCAAATTTCAGCACAATTTCCTACATTTTGAGAAAATAATTCTTACTTATTTTGACAAACGTACTTGTTTTTAGTCTGGCCACACTAGTTTTAAGATATATATGGGTTCTTTGAGGCTAGCTATTTTAACTTTTTTTTTTAATCTCTTAGTAAGTCAAATCTTCCTGTTCTGTTGGCAGATAATTTAGCTGATTTTAAGCAATATTTGCACCATTTTATTACTTTTTTTTCTTGTTTTTGAAAGCAGTTTTTTTGCAGTGTGCCCTCTCTCTCTCTCTCCTTATATCCCATCCTCTTTTCACCTGTCCCTCTCTTTCTCCTCATACCCCATACTCTCTTCACCTGCCCTCTCTCCCTCCTCATATCCCATCCTCTCTTCACCTGCCCTCTCTCTCTCTCCTTTTAACCCACCCTCTCTTCACCTGCCCTCTCTCTCTCCTCATATCCCATCCTCTATTCCTGGAGTTCCATGATCAGGTCTCCAGTGTCGTGTTGACCTGGCTCTCACATTTGACCTCTTGTTTCTCTTTCGTTCTCTCTGGCATCCTCACTTTTGCATGCTGCATGGATCAGCAGAAGACATAAGCGGGGACGGTAATGTCTTCTTCCTTATCTGTTGTGTGTGTGTGTGTGTGTGTGTGCGTGTGCGTGTGCGTGTGCGTGTGCGTGTGCGTGTGTGTGTGTGTGTTTATTTTGTTAACTAAGGTGTAGTGAGGGAAAACATAGACCTTTAAAAGTAGTATAATAACTAGACGTAACGTAAAGCGTTACAAAATATGACCACAGACTTTTCAATAGGTTTTGCGAAAGAGTCATGGTTGTCAGTGTGTTTGTGTGTTTTTATGTGTTTTGTGTGTGTAAATTGTTTTTTTGTTTCAGTTTTATGTATTAAAGGAATTATTTGTGATAGATTTTGATGATTTGGTTATGTAATGTTTTGTGTACTACTTTTTTGTGGATTGTTTTGGTATATTTTTCTTTTGCAATGTAGTGGTTATGGGATGGGTTGACATGGCCCCTTAAGACAAACATACAAAAAACATGTGGCCCTCCTGGTGTCAGGCCACCTACAGGCCAGTTGGTGTACAGTCACATAAAAAAAAATATTGTATGGCCCCCCATGGACGGAATTGCACGAAACTTGGCATGCATTCATTTCGTGCACTTTTCGTGCACTTTCGAAGTTATAAGTGACTGGAGTTGTGAAGAGTGCATAGTTTGAGGGTCTGCCACGCCCACACCCTTCAAACTTTGTAAAAGATTCTCATAGCTTTTAATTCCCCATTGCTGAAGAGTAACCTGACCACGTTTTAAGGAATTACCATTAAATCTGTAGGAGGAGTTCAATCACATGCGAGGTGTGGAAACAAAGTGAAGTTTCCAACCACCAACAGGTGGCGCTATAGGTGATATCAGTCAGGCATATGTACGCGTTCGGGCCGGATCCAGCGTCCACCCTAAGACATTTTCTCTGGATCAAACAATGTACGCAAGAGTTATAAAAGACTTTGTGTTTTGTGGCAAGCACTGGCAAGTTGGCAAAGTTTGAGGGTCTGCCACGCCCACACCAGGGGTGGTACTAGACCTAGAGCTTTACTGGGGCACAGGCCCCCAACTCCCAATACATTTTTTTTTTTTTTAAATGTGTGCGCAATATGAAATAAATGGCTAGCCTACGGATACAAGCTTCAACATCATTATTGTCACTGACATACTGTACGCCATAGGTCTTCAACAGGGGGTCCACGGAGGTACTGCAGGGGGGTCACGAAATCTTTGGTTGATGAGACAATTCTTTTTAAATATTTCTTTAAAAAAAATGTTTTTTTAAAAATCCCCACAAATTTAAATGTCTTCCGAATCAGAATTGTATTTATTCCCTTTAAATTTACATTAACATAAATCCAACACATTGTAGATAACGTATAAATTGATCAAGAAGATGTTATCTTTCAGTCCAATGCACACATTCAGCTACCCATAGGAGCTCTCTCAAGCTGGGCAGCGGTTCACTTACAGCACCTTTCATGCAACTACGACAGCACAGGCACTAGCCAATCAGATCGCGTTTATGCTCAAGTCTAAATAATGCGAAGATCAAAAATAAAAGATGGCGGACCAAACTCCGTATATGGTCCTGTTTGTACCTATAAATTGGTAGTTTGACAGGTTTTTGCTTAGATTTTTTTTTTTAATTACAGAGAAATAGACACTGAACAAGGTCAAAAAACCTTAATTGTAACTGAAAAATAAGTCTGAGAGGATTTGCGAGGTGTATCAGCCCCCTATCTAATGTTAGTAGTTAGTAGTTAGTACTACCTACAAGGTTAACAACTTGCTAGCGGTGTGATTGGTTTGTTGACCTGTCAATCTCACTATAACGTCTCTGTTGTCAACACAACCCCATGCGCCAGACTCCTCCTCCGTCATCCGTTGGATCGTGTCAGTCAGGAGTTATTGAAAAGAAGATACATCTCACTAATGTGGGAGGATGTGTGCCATCGAAAGATGCTTGAGGATTCACTGTCCCTTCTTTATGTATGATGAAATCTGCAAATTATTTGAATAAGTTGTTATTAATTGTATGCAAGATGTATGTTTATAAATGGCAGTGGCACGGCCACCCTGTACATTTCAAACTACATTTTATAGAATTTATATAGTAGGGGGTCCCTGCTCATCTCGCCATCAGTTTGGGGGTCCCTGGCCTGAAAAACGTGGAAGACCCCTGCTGTAGGCTATATTAAACCACTGGTAAAGATACAAGGATATTCATGAGTACAATATAAGGATATTTTATGCACATTTGCACACCTCAAAGATTTACAAACAGCATCCTCTTACTACAACCATTTAAGATTAGAAAAACAACTGGTTCAGGAAAGCAAAGTAACTAACAAACATAAACAAAAAGTATCTTTCTTTTATGGCAGTATTATGCAGGATGCTCCCTTCTCAGGAGAAGCTGGTGTGCATTATTAGGCTAACAAACTCTAACAAGATGGTAACATCCAAAATGCATAGGCTACTTTTACAGGACTCTGTCTACACATATAAATTATAAATACATAATTGTCCCCATGTGTGCATGCAGCCTACGCATGGTGTGAGTGTGTGTGTGAGGGAGAGAGCGCAAGCTGGTAAAACTGTTGCTAACATTAGGCTACAAAGACGGTAGTCATTGAAAAACGGGTGCTAATTATGTGGGGAACATTCTCTAACATCGATCAACTTGTCATTGTTTCTGTCAAACAAGTTGTGAATTTGTTGTAACATTAAAACAGCGGACGACTTACTTACTCCGCTCCAGCGGTTTCCAGTGTGTGTTTACAACGAAACACTCGGAAGAATCACATGAACGATTTCATTGGTTGTTGCGTTAAATCTGCTATTTCCTGATTGGCTATTATGGCCCATTTCTTTTTTCCTTTGTATTTTTATTGGCTGGTAAGTGACAGGCTCGAGTCAGTCAGGACAGAAAGCAGGCAGGGAGATGCGCCCATGAATGCCGTTGGACAGCGAGAACAGCGCAAGAATTTTACTGCGGCACTGGAGACTTTTACTAAGGCACCTGCCCCAGTGAATAAGTTCTAGCGCCGCCCCTGGCCCACACCTTCCGACTAATGAGAAATTTTCTATAACTTTTAGTCGCCCATGGCTTAAAAGTAACCTGACCACATTTCAAGGCGTTACCATTACCGGTGTGCAAACGCCGTCAAAACGCATCTTCCACTCAAAATGGCCGACTTCCTGTGGACCTGCCACCATGGCGTCAAGAGACTTTTTGGTGCGTCCAAGCATGATGAAGACGTGTACCGAATTCCGTCAAGCTACGCCAAAATAACCCCAATGCGCAGGTTTTTTTGCAATGTTCTAGGGGGCGCTACAGAGCCATTTTGCTCCATCCATGGACAAAAACTCTACCGAAGATGGACTGTTACAGGCTTGATGTCCCTGGCAACTAGGTGGCGCTATACATGTAATGGCCGGTTATGGTATGGGTTGGCATGGCCTCTTAACACAAACATACAAGAACAATTTGGCCCTCCTAGGCCCTACTGTTCTCGGGATATTCGAAGAAAACTGTGTCGTGCACCTACAGGCCAGTTGGTGTATAACCATATAAATCAATTTATTGCATGCCCCCCCGTGAACGGAATTCCACGAAACTTAACATGCAATCAAAAGGTGTCATAATGATCCCACACCTCCGATATCGTGCAGTTCTGACCTTGTCAACTTCTCAGCTGTCGCGTGGCGGTCATAATGATGGGAGGATTGTGGTCAACTCATAGTGTGAGTGCTTAGAGCCAGGAATGCTGTTGTCCTACAGCCAGATATCCCTGCACATTGCGCTGTGTTCCACCACCTTCTCATCTGAAAACATGGAACATTTCTTTGTAAGCTGACGGAATGACACCATGACTAAATGTGTTGTTCCAGATTGCACTTCTCAGACAGAGGGGAAAAAACACATTCTTCTCTCTCGCCCTCACATCCTTTGCTCTCCTCTGCTCTTCTCTCAAATACATGAGCTTGCTTGAGCAGCGTTTACTCTGCTGACAAACCCAGCTAAGTCAACAGGGTGCTGTTTGTATGTATGTAGGATTGTGTGTGTGTGTGTGTGTGTGTGTGTGTGTGTGTGTGTGTGTGTGTGTTTGTATTTCTCTGTCTGTGAGATGTAGAGCCATCATTGCAATGTCTTTATGTCTTGACAGAAACAGATGACTATGCTGAGATCATAGATGAAGAGGACACCTACACAATGCCATCAAGTAAGTACAGTAAGTACCGTTTAGATTTGTATATTTGTTGTTAATCAGAATTATAGTGTCAGCCAAAACTTTCTCTGAAACATCCAATGTTTCCCATGCCTTTTGATGTTGGTGTGTGTGTTTGTGTTTGTGCGCGCTTGTGTGCCTGTGTGTGTGCCTGTGCCTGTGCGTGTGTGTGTGTGTGTGTGTGTGTGTGTGTGTGTGTGTGTGTGTGTGTGTTTGCGCGTGCTTGTGTGCCTGTGTGTGTGTGGGTTTGCGCGCACAGCAAGCCTTAACCTAGATTTACAGTGTTTGCTCTACTTTTCCCCTGTTTGTGCCTATGAGCCCTCTGTGCTTTATTGTCCTGAACATCTCTGTGTCTGTTGTTTAGGTATGTGGTGAGGCTTTCAATTAGCAGTTAGTCTGAACACCTCTACTGTCATCTCTCTCTCTCTTTCTCTCTCTATCTCTCTCTCTCTCTCTCTCTCGTATAGATCTGAACTCCTCTCCTGTCATCTCTCTCTCTCTCTCTCTCTCTCTTGTATAGATTTGAACTCCTCTCCTGTCATCTCTCTCTCTCTTTCTCTCGCTCTATCTCTCTCTCTCTCTCTCTCTTGTATAGATTTGAACTCTTCTCCTGTCATCTCTCTCTCTCTTCCTCGTATAGAGTTAGTTTGAACTCCTCTCCTGTCATCTCTCTCTCTCTCTCTTTCTCTCTCTCTCGTATAGATATCTGAGTATAGATCTGTTGATCTGTTCCTTCAGCATGTAACAAACTGCGTTTTTTAGTTCACAAAGAGTGGCAGTTCTTCTTGTAATACACCAGCAAGAAGCAAAGGGCTATTTTACACTGCGACTGAACTCTGGTCACGGGAACGGACTGCATTATTAGGTGGGTGTTGGCCCCCTGGCTGTAGTGCGGTAGGGCTGCTCTGGTGTGCCTGTGAGGGAGGCGTGCGCCACAGTCCTGCTGGGGAGCGCTGATGTAACCTCCACCCCCTCAGGTTTCTGGAGGGCGCCATGAGCGTGTCTGCTGTAGAGGCACGCCATCTGGGCTCTAGTTGCACTGAGCTGAGAATTGAGCTGCCGTCTGTCAGTGACCCATCACCCTCGTGCTAAACACTAACACTGGGAAGGTGTTGGCCACACGCTCCCCATTCGCACCGTGACCTAGAAACTGGCCCTGACATAGGGGGAGTGGCAGTTATTCTACCCCTCACCGGACAGACAGAATTTGGTTGCTTATCGGCTAGTACCACACAATTACTCAGCAAAAGCAAGTTCCACCCACATGATTGACGTGTGTGTATCCAATGTTGTTTCCCCTTGCATCATCTGCTTTGAAGAGTACTATGGATTAGATGAAGGTAAAGGCTTTCTTTCTCCCCCCTCCCCTCCCCTCCCCTCCCCTCCCCTCCTCTGTATTTGCATTGTGGTTGTTGCTCGTACTGGTGTGCCTTTGTGATGGTGGAGAGTTATTTTATATAACCTGGATATAATCTGTCTTTAGTCTATGAGTCAGAACACTTTTTTAACTGGAGATGTGTTTGGTCTTAAAGTCTTTTGAAGCCATTTAGTTTTTTAAATGTTATAGATCACAAAACAGCTTTCACTCACAAACTCAAGTCACATGCTCAATGTGTCGGGCACTTAATCAGCGCTCGGGTTCTTGTCCTGTCTCTCTATACTGTCATGGCACATAAAGGCTAGAACATTAGAGATGTGACCTACACCACACCATATCACAATCATTTTTGTGTGCATGCATTCAAATAAAGTGTTGGGAAATGCAGGTTATGCATGACGTTGAATGAAATTGTTTTTCAGTTTTCACTAGACTATGCATGATGTATTGTCCGTGACATGATGTATTGTGCGTGACATGATGCGCTCCTCTGTTACTATGGGTTAACACTCACCTGGACTCTGGCCAGCACAGTGGCTTCTTCTGTTCCGTGTGTATTGAGCGGATACCTGCTTTTTATAAATTCGCTTTGATATTTCAACACTGTGCAGGGGGAGGGGGCGTGGTGGCGGCTAGCAATGCACCCTGATCATTTTTCACATATAATATCTGTGCAGGGGGAGGGGGTGAGGCGGCGGCGGTTACAAACACGCACATGTGTGTAGGCACATTAGTGAGCCGCAAATTACTTACTAGTCAGAATGGTGGTCCCTTGTCAAAACCAGTTGAAAACCCCTGTATTAGAGGATTATATCCAAAAGTCTGATGGAGCACAAACATGTTGGAAGTTAATAGTAAAATATTGAATATCTTGTGGTGAGGCCAGTGGCGGTTCTACAGGTTACTACGCCCCGGGCGAGGCCCCCTCCGAGCGCCTTTACAGAGAAGTTTAAATAATCAATGGGAATCAATGGGAATAAACATGCCCTTACTGCCTACATGCTAAATATCTGTCATTAAACGCTATATTAACTTCTTTCAGGGAGGAACAATTAGCTGCTTGGTTACTGCCTAGAATTCTATGCATGACACACTTCAACTTATTCCTGGAAAACTATACTTTGTCACGAAGGCAAATGGCAAATGTTCCGTCTTTGAAACTGCCTACAGAAGATATGAACATTCCGTTGGCTAATTACACGGTCCAACGTCAATGATGAACCTAAAACTGAACGTGTAACAGTTTTGTTGCAAAGCACAGTCTTATCGCGAAATTAGATCTCGTGTTTGTTGAGTTAAAACCGATTTATTGTTGTATTACATAGGCAGCAGAATGGCAGGCTAACAAATGTAAGAGTTATAGCCAACCACCAATTAACATTAGCCTTTCATCACTTCATGGATACCGTAATCAAACAGAGAGAGCATAGTGGCATACCTTTATGTTTTGCTCGTTTCTCCTCTTCTTCTTTTATTTTTTCGAAATTTGGCACCTGACGGATTTTTGCATTTTCCTATCCATCTATTATGTTTATTTTGCACTCGACAATCAACACATTCTCCATCCCCCAACACCGTCACTAGTACAGAAGTTAAGACTAAACCAATTCACCTCGACCTTGGTGACACATAATCGTTCAGTATTACCTATTTGTATAAGCCATTTCACACAATTCACAAAAACAAAAAACGTGCAGGAATTATAGGCCTGTAATTATACTATTATGAATGTGCGTTTTTTGCAAGAAAGTCGAGGTGTGACTGACTTGCGCCCACTAATTGTATTAGAGTATTGCTCTATAGCCTACAGTGGATCCCCCCGTCCCCCCCACTTCAGGGACGTGAAGTCATAGGAGGCAGGGGAGGCAGAGCCTCACCTGTCATTTTGAAAAGTAAAAAAAAATATATATATACAGTACTGTGCAAAAGTTTTAGGCAGGTGTGAAAAAATGCTATGAACTAAGAATGCTTTGAAAAATGTAAACAATCAATGTTTATTTTGTATCCATTTACATGGTAAGACTGAGCACAGCAACAAGACACAACGTAGTTATACTGCATCAGCAGGGTCTCTCCCAGACAAAGATTTCAAAGCAGACAGGGGTTTCAAAATGTGCAGTTCAAGCTCTTTTGAAGAAGACATTGAGGATCGTAGACGCAGTGGTCAGCCAAGGAAACTTAATGCAGCTGATGAAAAACCCATCAAGCTTATTTACCTTCGAAATCGGAAGATTTCAAGCAGTGGCATCAGCTCAGAACTGGCAGAAACCAGTGGTACCCAGGTACAGACATTTACTGTCCGGGGAAGTCTGGCCAGAAGTGGTCTTCATGGAAGAGTTGCAGCCAAAAAGCTCTACCCCGACAAGGAAACAAGGCCAAGTGACTGAACTAAGCACGAAAACATAGAAACTGGGGTGCAGAAACATGGCAGAAGGTGCTCTGGACTGATGAGTCAAAATTAGAAATATTTGGCTGTAGAAGAAGACAGTTTGTTCGCCGAAGGGCTGGAGAGAGGTACAATAATGAGAGTCTGCAGGCAACAGTGAAGCATGGTAGAGGTTCCTTTCCAGTTTGGGGCTGCATTTCTGCAAGTGGAGTTGGAAATTTGGTCAGGATGAATGGAGTCTTCAATGCTGAGAAATACAGGCAGATACTAATACATCATGCAATACCATCAGTGAGGCGTATGATTGGCACCAAATGTATTCTGCAGCAGGAACATAACCCCAAACATACAGCCAATGTCATTAACAACTATCTTCAGCTTAAAGAAGAACAGAAAGTCCTGCAAGTGATGGTATGACCCCCACAGAGCCCTGATCTCTACATCATCGAGTCTGTCTGGGTTTACATGAAGAGACAGCAGAATTTTAGGAAGCCTACATCCACAGAAGATCTGTGGTTAGTTCTCCAAGATGTTTGGAACAATTTACCAGCCGAGTTCCTTCAAAAACTGTGCGCAAGTGTATCTGGAAAATTGATGCTATTTTGAAGGCAAAGGGTGGTCACACCAAATTTTGATTTAATTTAGAATTTTCTTCTGTTCCTTCACTGCATTTTGTTAATTTATGAAGTATTGATGAAAATAAACTGTTAACACTTCCATTTTTGAAAGCATTCTTAGTTTACAGCATTTTTTCACACCTGCCTAAAACTTTTGCACAGTACTGTATATATATATATTTATTTATTTTATTATAATAATCATATATATTTATGTATTATAAAATAAATATTCATATTTCTCTAGTTATCTGTGTTACGAGTGTCATTTCTGCATGATTCCGATCATTTCGAGCATTTTTATTATCAAAATCGCTGAATTTGAGCATTTCCGGTTCCCAGTGACAGTGATCAAGCATAGACGTGCCGTGTACTGAGGCAAATGCATTGCTGTCTATGGACAGCCGAGCCAGTGCCTCAGTAGGGATTGCGCAATCACTCCAAACTGGGTTTTACGCATGCGTGCGCAAGCGCAGAACCTTTGAGTTGAGCTCAAAATGCATTGAAAAATATTGCTACTGAGGCAGGCAGTAGCACGGATTCAGTGAAGGGGGCGAGCATGAGCGCAATTCTCGGGTATATAGTCTGACGTTGGACCTCTTCTACACACTTCTACTTGACCTTGACGGCGAAAATGGAAGATTGCATTGCTAACCTGAAGCAGTTCTCAAAACTGGACTTTCAGTCCAAACAAGAAATTATTGATAATGGGAGACCAATGCTGGAGCTAAAAGGTTTGCTTCAAACGACGGGACAGAAGGTATGAGTGTTTCACGTTTCCCAACGGGACTACATATTCATGCGAAACACGGACCTCGCTAAAGGCTGCTGGCGCAGGAAAAATGCCTTGAAGTTGTGAGCAGAATAGGTGCTATTCCTGAGCTAGACTACTGACTGCATTCGCTCAAGAAGAGGAGGGAAATCGCGGGAGAAGACAACGGATTTCCACTGAAAGATACGGACAGTCGTGGGTGGATTACGTTTGTTTCACCTCTAATTGACGGTTACGAGCTCCAACAAAAGTGCACCAACTTTAAATTATACTGGTCAGTAGAACATTTTGGTATTGTGTGCTATGTCTGCGGTGTTTAACTGTTTGCTTGTGAATATGTTGTGTTAATAAATATGCAATTGTTTTTGTCTAAACTGCGAATTCAAAACTCTGTCCGAGTCATTTAAATTAGCATCCCAAAACCGTAGTTATATTGTCCCTAGACAAAATGAAATGAGCCACATCATTGGTGGGAGGGCTACATATGCTCGCTTGATACTATTAATATCTTATTTGACAGGGTGTAAAAGTTCAATTATCACACCGGTTGTACGTTTAGCTGTAAGCCTTGTAAAAGTTAGGTTAACAAGTCAGTTGAGTATTGAGCTGCATAACTTCTTATGATAAAAAAAAAAACGATTGTTTAAAAGTAATAGTATTAGACAATGAAACATAACGTTTTTTTCAGTCCTGGTCAGATGACAAATTTTAAACCATATGCATTTTTACATGTATGATGTATACATTTACATTTTTTTTAAACAACTAGAGATCGGAATGATGTAATCACTTCCGGTTTCTGTGCCTCATCAGCTAGGAACCTCACCGCACGTCACTGCCCCACTTGTCTGTTCCACTTGGGAGTCCCAGAGGTTAACTTTTCCCCCGCGCTCCCTCCCCTGCCCCGTTTTCACACATAAGGCACCTTCTTAGCAAGCAGGGGCGCAAGCAGGAGCGCCTGCAGCCGCAGGGGGCGCCAATTCGCCAATTCCCCACACAGTGATATGATAGATCAGTGGTTCTCAACCTTTTTTCAGTTTTGTACCCCCTGTGAAATATTTTTTCAGCCAAGTACCCCCTAACCAGCACAAAGCATTTTTGATTGAAAAAAAATATGTTATACACATCTCTATGCCATCATTGTCTGATTTATTAAACTGTCAGCACTGAAGATTGAACATTGAATATTGTGGCATTGAACTGAGTGCGTTTGCAATTACATTTTAGTAAGAAACTTGTGCTTATGCTTCGCTGAAAATCTTTGTAAGTCTTGGTGGCAAGGAGGCAACTGCTGTGATCAAGCTCTTCTCCAGGCACAGTCTGTTTCTCTGCTTTGTTTTGATCACAGTCATTGCAGAGAAGGAGGCCTCACATAAATATGTGGAGGCATAGGGTAGTAGCTGCTCCAAAGCTTTCTCTCCCAGGTCAGGGTGCTCCTGCTTCACACACATCCAAAACTGTGTGAGTGTGGATGTGGCAAACTTCATCTGGAGCCCACGGTCAGATGACACTTCCATGAGTGTTTCCTGATTAGTGACAGAGCTTCCACATGCTTCGGACAAGAGAAATGGGTTTTTCACCCAATCCAGCTGTGTAGATTTCTCCTCCATGTCAGGAAAGTAGGAAATTGAAAATTAAAATGTTGAATCAAATTGGTCTAATGTCCCACGATGACCAACTGGACTGGAGCTCTGTCCACATCCTCACTAGAGAGAAAATCATCAATCTGAGGAAAGCAGGTGAAATCCCCCTGTGCAGAGGCTCTCCTCCACAGCTCTGCTTTCTTCGGGAAGCCTCCCACCTTGTCATACAGGTTTAAAATGCTGGTGTCCTTTCCCTGCAGACATATTCAGTTTGTTCAGTTTGCTGAATATATCTGCCAGATAGCACATATTTGCAAGCCAGTCTGTGTGGCATTGGGGGATCTGTGCTCAATCAGAAAGGTCTGTACTTCAGATCGTAATTTCAACAGCCGTTTGAGTATTCTCCCTCGAGAGAGCCAACGCACTTCTGTGTGCAGCAGCAGTTGTGTGTGTTCAGCTCCCATGTTTTCGCGAAAAAAACCGCGCTTATTATACAGTTACTTGCCAAAACGATAGAAGACATTCCTCCAGAATACCTCTTTTGAATGAGTTTGTTGTCATTTTGTGATTTCCGCTAAGAAAAAAAAAAGTTCTGCACGCAAATGCTGAGCAATCCACCTTCTTACTTCAAGTTTCGATGACCTTCCGTTACGTTAACTAACCGGAGTACTTGCGGAATGATAATATTATGCAATGTGAATTAGAAGCAAAAAACGCGTTGTCAATGACAGCGGTGATAAACTTTACGCAGCAGTGAATATCAAGGAATTACAAACCTGCGAACGCAGACATTTAACCCACATATGGCCCATACAAATCAACGTACATTTTGGAACATTCTGAAGAGCCGTATAATAAGTATTTTGAAATGATTTTTGGATGGAGGCTTATTTAAAAAAAAAAAAATTTTTAAATCTCACGTACCCCCTGGACTACCTTCACGTACCCCCAGGGGTACGCGTACCCCCGGTTGAGAACCACTGTGATAGATAATAGAAAACCACTTCGCGGCCCAGATTATTATTTATTTATTTACTTGGTCGTGCCGCCCTCCACGTGACTTGAAAAAGTGCCGCCCCGGGCCACCGCCCGGGTGGCCTGTGTCTAAAACCGCCACTGGGTGAGGCCCCACTCGACGGGGTTGCATTAAGACCATCGTGGGGAATGACTGGCCTTGTAGTGTTATGTTTGTTGTGTTTCCTGATGCTTCCAGAGGGAGCCGCAAACTCAGTCCATGCATAATAGGAACCTTTTAGGGCCCGTCCGAGTGAGTGAGACATTGGAAAGAGGTGTTCTACCCAGTATATAGTAGCTGGAGGAAAGGAAAAGCTTGTATGAGCCTTATTATGAGCGGCTGATGCTGAGCAAGGAGCCTGAGGGGTGCCTGAGGGGTGCTGGCTGATGCAGAGGTTTATTTCTGTAACATTATTGTTTTTTCTCATTGACCCTGCATGTTGGATCTGTGGATTCTAATTGGTCACATGACTTTTGTTGTTACAGATCTGTGCTTAAGTGCATGAGTGTATGTGTGTGTGTGCACGTGCACGTGTGCATGTGTGTGTGTGGATGTTGATGTGCTCTGAGGCCTCTGTGTCATGCTCCTCCTCCCCCAGTACAGCCATGCTGGAGCAGAGAGGATGTGTGTGTGTGTGTGTGTGTGTGTGTGTGTGTGTGTGTGTGTGTGTGTGTGTGTGTGCGTGCGCGCTGTTGCTGACGTCTGACTGTGCTCTCTGCAGCTGGAGACTATGAGATCCAGAGGGAGAGGATCGAGCTGGGCCGCTGCATTGGAGAAGGGCAGTTTGGAGACGTTCACCAGGGAGTGTACATCAGCCCGGTACGGCACACTTCTACAGCCCCATACCCCTCCCACACAGACTCTCTCCTACAGACCCATAGACCTCCAACAAACAGACTCTCTCCAAAGACCTCCAACACATACATACTCTCTCTCTAAAGCCCCATACCCCTCCAACATACAGACTCTCTCTACAGAACCATAGACCTCCAACACACAGACTCTCTCTACAGCCCCATAGACCTCCAACATACAGACTCTCTCCATAGACCTCCAACACATGTAGACTCTCTCTACAGCCCCATAGACCTCCAACACACACTCTCTCTACAGCCCCATAGACCTCCAACACATACAGACTCTCTCTCTACAGCACCATACCCTGCCAACATACAGACTCTCTCTACAGAACCATAGACCTCCAACACACACTCTCTCTACAGCACCATATACCTCCAACACATGTAGACTCTCTCTACAGCCCCATATACCTCCAACACATACAGACTCTCTCTCTACAGCACCATACCCTGCCAACATACAGACTCTCTCTACAGCCCCATAGACCTCCAACATACAGACTCTCTCCATAGACCTCCAACACATATAGACTCTCTCTACAGCCCCATAGACCTCCAACACACACTCTCTCTACAGCCCCATATACCTCCAACACATACAGACTCTCTCTCTACAGCACCATAGCCTGCCAACACACAGACTCTCTCTCCTACAGCACCATAGACCTCCAACATACAGACTCTCTCTACAGCCCCATAGACCTCCAACACACAGACTCTCTCTCCTACAGCACCATACCCTGCCAACACACAGACTCTCTCTACAGCCCCATAGACCTCCAACACACAGACTCTCTCTCCTACAGCACCATAGACCTCCAACACATAAAGACTCTCTACATAGACCTCCAACATAAACAGACTCTCCAATGCTTAAAGTATCTGTGATGATGCACCAATTAATTTTGCTGAGCTGGTGAAAGAGACATACAACATTGACTTGGTGTTTTAAAGAGTTTGATCCTATGAATGCATCCTCTGTAGAGAATAGTGAATGATGGTGCTATGTTGCCCTGTGTCAGTAACACCATAGTGTGCTCTTTCCTCAGGAGAACCCTGCACTGTGTGTAGCCATAAAGACCTGCAAAAACTGCACCTCAGACAGCGTCAGAGAAAAGTTTCTGCAGGAGGCCTGTGAGTTTCATTCCTGTGTGTGTGTGTGTGTGTGTGTGTGTGTGTGTGTGTGTGTGTGTGTGTGTGTGCGCGTCTGGGTGTGCCTGTGTGTGCGCCTGTGTTTGCACGTGTTGGACATGTATTGTTCAACACTATTGTTTACACATTGTGAACACAACAGTATGGTGTAGTCTGTGTGGTAAATATGCTTGGGACGCAGTATGTCTGTGGTTGATGACATTTGCCCTACCTGCAGTGACCATGAGGCAGTTTGATCACCCCCACATTGTGAAGCTGATTGGCGTGATCACAGAGACCCCTGTGTGGATCATCATGGAGCTGTGCACCTTGGGTGAGGTGAGCATCACTTGGGTTCTCACTGGTCTACGAACAGCTAAGCCCCATTAAGGAGCCACATTTAGATTGAGGAAGAGCTTTGGAGACTAGTCACCATATCAGTAGTAATGCGAGTGAAGAGGATGAGGAGTGTGTGCCTGATAAGTTTGTCATTTCCATGGTGTGGCTCCAGGTGATCGAGCCATCTCTCATAATGGTTTGGCTGACAGATTTGAAGACCCTCATTACAAAGCTCTCCTTAAAATGTTCTAACTGCTCCATTCTCAAGTCGGACCATACAACTTTACTGTAATGTCAAATGTAGTCCCAAAATGCTGCGTTATTATGGCTGTGTCAGAGTCTTTCACATTTTGACAATGCTGAGCTTTGGCTGCCACCTAGTGGTGATGATGAGTTATAAGTGTTGTTTTGGTAGATAGAGTTCTACATTGAGGATGGTTGCTCTCTGGTCTGAATGTCCTAAAATGTTGTCCTCTCTGTTGCAGCTCCGCTCCTTCCTCCAGGTCAGGAAGTACAATCTGGACCTGGCCTCCCTCATCCTCTACTCCTACCAGCTCAGCACCGCCCTGGCCTACCTGGAGAGCAAACGCTTTGTACATAGGTCAGCGGTGTTCTCATTTCTGCATCATTTTAAAACAGAGCCTCGTTACGCCTCGAACCTATGTGATTACGTATGTGAATATTTATGTTCTCTTTAGAGATATAGCTGAACTTATGTGATTATGTATGTTTATTAATAGAGATATAGCTGAATGTATGTGATTACGTATGTTCTCTATAGAGATATAGCTGAACGTATGTGATTATGTATGTTCTTATAGAGATATAGCTGAACGTACACTACCGTTCAAAAGTTTGGGGTCACCCAGACAATTTCATGTTTTCCATGAAAACTCACACTTGTATTTATCAAATGAGTTGCAAAATGAATAGAAAATATAGTCAAGACATTGACAAGGTTGGAAATAATGTTTTTTATTTGAAATATTCATTTTGTTCTTTAAACTTTGCTTTCGTCAAAAAAGGCTCAATTTGCCGCAATTACAGCATTGGAGACCTTTGGCATTCTAGCTATTCATTTGTTGAGGTAATCTGTAGAAATTTCACCCCACGCTTCCTGAAGCACCTCCCACAAGTTGGATTGGCTTGATGGGCACTTGTTGCGTACCATACGGCCAAGCTGCTCCCACAACAGCTCAATGGGGTTGAGATCCGGTGACTGTGCTGGCCACTCCATAACAGACAGCATATGAGCTGCCTTCTTCTTCCCTATATAGTTCTTGCTTTATTTTGGAGGTGCGCTTTGGGTCATTGTCCTGGTGTAGGAGGAAATTGGCTCCAATCAAGCGCTGTCCACAGGGTATGGCATGGCGTTGCAAAATGGAGTGATAGCCTTCCCTATTTAAAATCCCTTTTACCTTGTACAAATATCCCACTTTAACAGTACCAAAGCAGCCCCAGACCATCATATTACCTCCACCATGCTTGACAGATGGTGTTAGGCACTCTTCCAGCATCTTTTCACCTGTTCTGCGTCTCACATATGTTCTTCTGTATGATCCAAAAACCTCATACTTTAAATTCGTCCAGAACACTTTTTTCCAATCTTCGTCTGTCCAATGTTTGTGTTTTTTTGCCCATATCAATCTTTTCTTTTTATTGGCCAGTCTCAGATATAGCTTTTTCTTTGCCACTCTGCCTATAAGGCCAGCATCCCAGTCGGCTCTCCACTGTAGAAGGTGACACTGGCGTTTTGCGGCTACCATTTAAAAAGCTGCCAGTTGAGGACCTGTGAGGCGTCTTTTTCTTAAACTAGACACTCTAATATACTTGTCTTCTTGCTGAGTTATGCACCGGGGCCTCCCACTTCTCTTTCTACTCTGGTTTCTGCTGTTCTCTAAAGGGAGTAGTACACACCGTTGTAGGAAAAGTTCAGGTTCTTCGCAATTTCTCACATGGAATAGCCTTAATTTCTAAGAACAAGAATAGGCTGGCGAGTTTCACATGAAAGTTATCTTTTTCGAGCCATTTTGAGAGTATAACCGAACAGATACTCAACTAGCTCAAATGAAGGCCAGTTTTATAGCTTCTCTCACCAGCAAAACAGTTTTCAGCTGTGCTAACATAATAGGGTTTTCAAGGGTTTTCTAGTCATCCATGAGTCTTCTAAGGCGATTAGCAAACACAATGTACCATTAGAACACCGGGTGATAGTTGCTGGAAATGGGCCTCTATACACCTATGTAAATATTGAATTAAAAACCAGATATTTCCACCTAGAAAAGTCATTTGCCACATTAATAATGTAATAATAAATGTATAGAGTGTATTTCTGACTAAAAACAGTGCTTTTCTTTGAAAAATAAGGACATTTCTAAGTGACCACAAACTTTTGAATGGTAGTGTATGTGATTATGTATGTTCTTATAGAGATATAGCTGAACGTATGTGATTATGTATGTTTTTCAATAGAGATATAGTTTGCCGTATGTGATTATGTATGTTTATTAATCTAGATATAGCTGAATGTATGTGATTATGTATGTCCTTTTAATAGAGATATAGCTGCTAGAAATGTCCTGGTTTCCAATGTGGATTGTGTGAAGCTGGGGGACTTTGGTCTGTCAAGATACATGGAGGACAGTTCTTATTACAAAGGTACGTCTTTGGGTAAATCAATCAAAATGCATGGTGTGGGCTAGGCATTTATTTATAGTCTATTGAGCTGTTTCAACTGAGGGAGATGTTAACTAACTATGCATGTGTAATGTAAATGCTACCCCAACACAAGTCATCTGTTCTCTCTCCTCAGCTTCTAAAGGGAAACTTCCAATTAAATGGATGGCACCAGAGTCCATAAACTTCAGACGTTTTACCTCAGCCAGTGACGTGTGGATGTTTGGTGAGTCTGTTTTTCTCTCTCTTTCTCTCTCTCCCCCCCCCCCCCCACTGTCAGCAAATAGAATGATGAAGTCTATATTACTCCACTAGACTTCATCATTCTTCATCATCATTCATTGGCAGTGAATAGATTGATTATATTACTTCACTAGGTGTCAGTCAGTGAATAGATTGATGAAGTCTATATTACTCCACTAGGCGTCTGCATGTGGGAGGTCCTCATGTACGGGGTTAAGCCTTTCCAGGGGGTGAAGAATAATGACGTCATTGGCCGCATTGAGAATGGCGAGCGGCTGGCCATGCCCCACAACTGCCCCCCTACCCTCTACAGCCTGATGACCAAGTGCTGGGCCTATGACCCTAGCAAGAGGCCTCGCTTCACGGAGCTCAAGGCTCAGCTCTGGTCAGTGGTGTCTATTTACTCCATATTAATACAGGCTCACACAACACACACATAAAGTTCATCAGCAACCAAACACACACTCACACAACACACACAAGAAGCTCATCTGCAACCAAACACACACTCGCACAGCACACACAGTTTGCATGTTCTCCCCGTGTTCACAAGTGGTTTCCTTCACTAAGAACCCCAACAGACAATCATGCTAAAGAACAGAACACTCTCCTGTCCGTCCCTAATATATGCAAGTGTGTGTTGCTGTGTGTCGTTGTGCGACAATAAAACTTACTGAAGTCAGCCTTGATTTTAAGTTCATCAGCAACCAGGCAAAGTTGTTAAGTGGGCTCTTTTTAATGCTGTAGAATGCTCCATTCGTTTGAATGGGGCTTCCCAACGTTCTGCGGTGCGTTATTAACCGATAGCGGACCGTTGCTATGCAATAATGACCGCTGTCAAGGAAAGTGGCCTTTTTGCCTCTGATTCACGTCTTTCGTAGCACTCCACAAGTAGTCCGGTAACTTATCACTGGAGTTTCAGCGGACGGTTGAGCAGCTGTGTTCTAAAGAATGTTCAACGTCTTTGAAGTTCAACGTCTTTGGCGAACTATTTCTCTGCTTTTTAACACTACGTATAGTAACAAATACATTGTAAAAAGACACACTGTGTTAAGTTATTTTTTTGTTTTGGCAAGTAGCCGTATAATAAGCGGGATAATGTATAGAACGCCGGTCATTGTCGCTTCGCGTCGGGGTGCTGTTCGCCCTGTCGGGGCTTATTTTCCCGACAATGACCTGCGTTCTATACATTATCCCTTACATAACACGCTCATTATTGTTGGAGATTAGATGAATATGACTGGAAGAACAGTATTTGAAATATCAATTCATGTATGGCAATGCCCAACTTTTGGAAACTGGTTTAAAGGTCGTGTTTGTCCTATTACCTTTTCTGACTCTCGAGGGCGCTGTTGAGCTCAGTGTAGGACGTTCCACTTGGGCTGTGGAAATCTCCAAATATGTGAAACTGTTTATATTCTGTTGCTAAGAGATGGATATAGCAATTCATGATATAGCAATTCATAGCAATTCAAGTCCTGAGTCTCATGACCAATGAGCTTTTCTGAGCAACTCACCCATTTATGACTCAGTCAACCACAGTTAAAGTGTGCCCCCTGCACTACTGTTCTAGGATCAGTATTTGCCCCATGAGCTCATAAAGGTGAGAGGAGAGAGAAAACTGACCTCAGGTCAGGCGTCTCTCTGAGTTTCTGACTCACTCAGTGCACGTCTGTGGTACTTCCTGTCTGGGGATGACCTCATTTCTTCCAAGGAGCCAGCCAGCAGGACACGCCCTTACCTCTCCTCTCCTCTCCTCTCCTCTCCTCTCCTCTCCTCTCCTCTCCACTCCTCCCCTCTCCTATCCTCTCCTCTCCTCTCCCTCTCTTTCTTCCCACCTCAAACAGGCCACAGGTACAGAAGCCAAGCCCCCTGAGGTCACTGTTAAGTCGTTCCCCACTGATGCAATTCCCAAACTGATGCAATTTCCCCATTCATGTACGTACCTGCTCTTGCTCGTCCTGCCAGTAATCTCCTACTCTCACCAGCCCTGGGCATAGTGCAGCAACAAAGGCAGCCAGGCAGATTCTTACCTCAAGAGTCTTCAAGAGTCTTGCTGTGTCTTTTCATTCAAGGCGTAGCCAAACCCTTATGAATAGTTCTAGACATCATACATCAAAGAACACCCAAACACACCGTGCTTGAGGTACTCCTGTCATCTCATCACAGATGTGTGATTGATCTTGAACCTACACCTCAAAGCATTCTGATGCATCTTTGATGCAGGCCAGGGTGCATCACAGCTCCCTTCTCTGAGGACCATTCCATCGTGTGTGTGCGTGTGTATTTGCGTGTGTGCATTGAGTGCATGTGCATGTTTGTGTGTGTGTGTGTGTGTGTGTGTGTGTGTGTGTGTGTGTTTAGAGGGGAGTGGGGGCTGTGTTTTCAGAGGCTGCACTTTATTGCGCTGTTTTAAGAGCTGGCATGATTCAGGCCTCTGCTGCTCCAACCACATCAGTGCAGCTCACGACTGCAGAGGAGCAGAATCTGTGTCCTGGAGACGCTGTCAATATTTAGACTCTTAATACTATTTATATGAAGCACCCTTGGCCATGAAAAGCCGAGGATGCAGGGCTGTCTAATCTCACTGTAATATCACTTAGAGAAAAGTTTCCTCTTTTCTGTGTGTGCATTCTTTCACATGCTTCATGATGAAAAGGATGCTGTTATTGATGATCCTATTATTCTCATCAACACAATGAATACACTAGAATGTTGATTTAGGCTGACATATATTATGAACAATAATACACCCAGTCTGATCTACCAACAGATGAAATGATAGTAAAAGCAATGAATGAACATGAATAAATGAATTCACTCAGTCAGTCTTGTGAGAGACTGGGAGAGGGTCTTATTGTAGAACAGTGAGAGTCTGAGGCTCTACAAGTTGGCAATTTTGGTAGGCCTAGAGTTTCAGTGGTTTGCACCAACTTGGCCGTGAGATGTTGTTCTAAAATGGTGTGGTCATCTGAAGAGCCAAATCAGGGAAGCTCCCCTCATTGCATTTTCACTGTCTTTAACTACCTGACCTGGCCCTGATACTGAGGCCAAGTCTACTTCTTCAAATAGAAAAGAGTTAGTTCAGACCTTCTACATCCCTATCTGTGTGTGTGTGTTTGTGTGTTTGTGTGTTTGTGTGTGTGTGTGTGTGTGTGTGTGTGTGTGTGTGTGTGTGTGTGCTGGCGTGAGCTGCAGAGGGGCTGCGGAGGCTGAAGGATTCAGATCTCCCTCCACACTGCAGTGCAGCACAGCCTCGGCCTCCACACAGTGGCCCCCTGCCAAACCTAACAGTCTGCCCAGCCTGAGTGAGTGAGCAAGCGAGTAGGAGGCGGAGGCAGCATCGGAGAGGGTCAGTCGTCCTTCTCTGTTCTCCTCTCACACTCTCTCAGTCTGTCTGTTTCCCTCTTTCTCTTACAGGTCCCTTTACTTTACCTCTCTCTGTATTCAGTCTATCTTCTCAAACTCTCTCTCTATCTCGAGCATTTAGCAACTGATCAATCATCTCTCACTGTGGGTGCTGGTAAGTTCTAGATGTTTGGTTTGCTGTTAGCTACTAGTTGAATGAGGAACAGTTTGTGTTTGCATGTCTGAACTGGCTGGGTACAGTATTGTGTGTTAAAGGGGCGGCCTTCTTTGCCAGACCGATAATGCCATGTTAAAAATAACGATTTTGGCATGTTCCCCTTTGGTTGTCGTGCTTTGAATCTCTGAAATGCGGCGTCTCTGAATGTTTGGCTGTAAGCGTTTGAATGGGTAGCAGAGAGGACAGTTGAAGTGTGTGTTGTTGAGCTTGAGGACATGTGGTGTGGATAGAGCTGTCAGGTTTGTGCTGAGAATGACAGGACAGGTGGCCAGCCCCATGGTGCCCCACGGCTCGTCACGAATAACGTTGTTTCCAGAAATACCCCCTCCCCTCCACCTCTGCTCCTATCCTATACTCTCCTATTCTATCCTCCACTCTCCTCTCCCCTCCCCTCCCCTCCCCTCCTCTCCTCTCCTCTCCCCTCCTCTCCCTCACACTCTCCACATCTGAGCAGGCTACACACTTACTCTGGCCTGAGCTTTTGAAAAATGTCTGCACTGTTGCAGCACTGGCCTGTTTCCACACTCCTGTAAGTCAGGTAAGGGGTTCTCCGTGGTGTTCTTACGCCTTTAAGTCAGGTAAGGGGTTCTCCGTGGTGTTCTTACGCCTTTAAGTCAGGTAAGGGGTTCTTATTCCTTTAAGTCAGGTAAGGGGTTCTTATTTCTTTAAGTCAGGTAAGGTGTTCTTTGTGGTGTTCTTATCCTGTGTCATATCCATGAGGGTAACTGAGTTGAATCAGGTGCTAATACTTGTGCCTCTGTATGGATTGTATTCTGTGGTGAGGACCACAGAGGGATGGTGAAACAGCCCATTCTCCCTTCATGCTTGAGTAGCCATTGCACCCTGATATGTGTGTCGAGCTTCACTATGAAGCCCTTCTCTGCTCCGCTATAAATGGATTGTGTGTCTGATGGTTATTGCAGCCTTTGGGGGAGCAGAATGTGGTTTGGTGTGTTTGAACAGCTCTTGTGCTCTCTCACTCTTCCTATCCAGTGGGTTTTCGTGTGAATTGGAGCTCTTTAATCACTCTAGCAGATCCATGTTCAAGGCCCAGGTCAGCCACCTGAAAGAGTTGTGCTTTTTCCGCTGAAAGGGATTTGCCTTAACCATCCATCAGTGTTTGCCTGAAACTGATCTGGGGCTATTTCGAAGAGTTTTATTTTTTGACCTGGCTGAAAAGAAAATGAACTCTTTCCACCTGGGATCAGACTTCCTACCTCCCACCTACACCTGGAATTTCTATTGGAAAATCTTCTAGCTTGGTAGACTGAAGCCAAGGGTAAAAATCTTCTAGTTAAATAGAGGTGTCTGTTTTGGTTAAGTGTGTGTCTTCTCACTGTTGGGCTCTGTGCTTGCTACCTGGCAGAGTGACCTTCTTTTAAAATGGTTGAAATGGGCGCGCAGTGGCTACCACTACTGCCCACTCTCTGTACCAGTGCGCACACTCAACAATGTGTTCTTCCTCTTCCTCCTCTTCCTCACACAGCACCATACTGGCTGAGGAGAAGGCCCAGCAAGAGGAGCGCAACCGCATGGAGATGAGGCGGCAGGTCACAGTGTCCTGGGACTCTGGAGGCCCAGACGAGGCACCACCCAAAGTAAGTGCTGTGTGGCTGAGTTCCCTCAGGGCACTGAAGGATGTGCTGTGTGCTGGGGTGGTTGAGTTCCCTCAGGGCACTGGAGGATGTGCTGTGTGCTGGGGTGGTTGAGTTCCCTCAGGGCACTGAATGATGGCGTTTCCCCTTTTGTTTCTATCACTTAGTTTGAGGGGTTTGTTTTTTTCATTGGTTGAGTTCTCATATCAAGTGGCTTGTTGCACAGTTGCTGGCTGACCTTAAGAATAGCTGGAATATCATGGGTGGTCTGATTCCAAACCATCCAGTCTGGCAGCTCCTCAGGCAGGAAACCATGCCTGTTAGGGCTCTGCTCATCGAAATGCTGTGGTGAAGGTCTGAAAAGCTGCATGAAATCCAGTGAGAGAGGCTTAAGATTCTTAGGGTCATAAAAGCACCATTTGTCCTCTGAGTAGTCCAGCATAGCCTACATAGAGGTCTGTGTGGTGTGCTTGAACTGCTATCATAGCCCATTGACCTAGTTAAAATATAGGCAGTACAAGGATATGTGTAGTTTGGTCCAATAAATGAAAGATGTTTTATATGTAGGTTTATTGTGTTGGCAATGTTTTGATTCTCATGGTACAGTATTTCAGCTGTTGATTGTATGTCTGACTGTTTTGATGTACATCCTAAAAGTTCAGTTTACTCACACCTTGTCCCCACAGGCTGATGACAGTCATAGGCACCTTTTTCCTTCTTTAGGTCACGTATCTCCCTTATAACTCATAGCAGAAGTGCCCCCATTTACAAATCTGTTCTGTTTGCCAGGACCCTTGCTGCACACGGACTGCATCTGTGTTGTCTTTGTCAGTGTTTCTGCGCTCAGTGTGGTGATTGATCAGCTCACCCCTGCTGACAGACACCTCCCCAACACACATGCAAACACACCTCCCTAACACACACAAATACACACACACACACACACACACACACACACACACACACACACGCGCGCGCGCACGCTCAAAACAGCTTTTGCTGTTGCTGCTGGCTGTCTCCCGCTCTGTGTGTGGGTTCAGGAATTTACAACCCTGCCCTGCCCTGCCCTGCCCCAGCGAGTTGTGCTGTATGGCTGTCTATCTGTATGTCTGTCTGTATGTCTGTCTCTCTCCCTCTCCCGTCTCCATGGGGTCTTGTCTTAAATGAGTGTTGGAATTTGTTCTGTATGAAATGAGTTTGTGGCTGTGATGCGTGCGCTAGTTATATCTGTTCTGTTTGTGCAAACAAATGTGTGTAAGATCCATTCATTTGGTGAGTAAGTAAGTGTGTGTGTGTGTGTGTGTGTGTGTGTGTGTGATCCCTGTGGCCTGTGTGTGTGATCGCTGTGGCCTGTGTGTGTGTGTGTGTGTGTGTGTGTGTGTGTGTGTGTGTGTGTGTGTGTGTGTGTGTGTGTGTGTGTGTGTTGTCTGCAGCCCTCCCGTCAGCCTTCCCTCCATCACAGCTTTAGCATGGACTGTCTGTCTGCACCAGTGTCTGCTGGGCCCCCACTCTTCGGCTCGCAGCGCTCACTCTGCTTTAGGGAGCCTCCCCTACCCCCACCCCTGCCCCTGCGCCTACACCGCCAACCCCCGCTGCTGCTGCCCCCGTCCTGCCTCAGGAGGAGCCCCTCTCTGCCCCCCCGGCCCATGCTTACCTCACAGCTGCCACAGCACCGCTACGCTGCCTACCCACAGGCAGGTGTGACAGGAGAACTGATCCGAAGCACCAGGCTTCTATCAGAATAGGCTAATCTGCTAAGTGAAACTTGAATTTGACCATGCTAGCATCTGTCCTATAGCATTTTGAATTATCTTTTGCCTCCAGCATTTGTTAGCATTAGACTAGCATTAGCATAAACAGGGTTTGTATTTAGCATAGCACACCAAGCTGGCATTAACAAAGTAGATCTTGAGGTTTTCAAAGTGCTACATTTGTGCATCATGGTGAGGCAAAAAAAATCTTCTATATTTATTTTGTTGTGAAATGCTAGGGAGCGCATGCCTAACTGCAATGCGGGTTGGTTTTTATGGCATGCAAACTGATTTCTTTGGGGGTAAATGTTCCAACTGACTGCTCAATGGCATTCTGTGGGCTTATGATTACTCTGTGTGCTGTCAAATTGAACTTTCCCCTTAACCTAACTCTTTGCTCCTATTGCATAACCCTTATTGAAATGTCTTTATTCAAGGGTGTATGAGTGGGTTTGGATGATTTGCACGCTGCACATTGTCCCTCAGCCCTCATGCTGTCTCTGTGTTTTGTGTGTGTTTTTCCTCATCATTCTAATGTTCTCCACTGTTTTTCTGTGCATCCGGAGGTATGGCCTCGAGACGCAGTCTATGAACGGGTGTTTCAGGTAGAGAACCCCTCGCGTCAACTCAAAGGAGCAAACTCCTGTTCCACGCCCAAATGGAGATTTGTTTTGCCTGCCTGTATAAATCAGTCACACTGCTGTGGGGCCATATTGATCTCATCATCCCTCCCGGGCCATGTGTAACAATCAAATAACCAACTCGGATGTCAGTTCTCCCTTTTGACGTGCTAACTGCCTGCCTCTTTCTTTAGATTTTGTTTGGTTATCCCTTCCCCTCTCACAACAGCTCAAAGTTAACACATACACACAAAATTCATCTGGTTTTTGTGTGTCCCTGTGTTGTGCCAGTTGTTAACCGTGCTTTCTGACAGAATGCAGTGTTGGGGGAGAAAGATAGAATGAGCGTGTGTGTGTGTGTGTGTGTGTGTGTGTGTGTGTGTGATGATGATGATGCGAGACATTTACCAGTATGGCCTCCTGCTTCCCCGTGTGCAGCCCAGCAGGCCTGGTTACCCCAGCCCCCGCTCCAGTGAAGGATTCTACCCCAGCCCCCAGCACATGGGTCAGCACAACCACTACCCGGTATGTCTGCTACCCTCACCATGATGCTTGTGTTGCACCTCAGTAGATGGATCACAGTGTGAAGACCAAGTATATCTGTGGTATAATTGACAAATGACTATTAAATGGTCCTTTATATATATATGGGCCATTCTACCGAATTTGTGTAATATGCAGTCCCTCAACAATAAAAACTATTTACAAAACAATTAGGTATTTAGCCATAGATATTTACTAGGAAAATGTTATGGTCTATATAATCCAATGCATTAAATGAGATAGTGATAAGCTAAATATATACAAAATCATCATTTATAGGTTACTTTCTATTGGGAAGTAGCTGTCCCCAACCCTGACATCTAAATTTCAATGCCTTTAAATAACACTTTTCATTTTTTTTAGATTTTTTTCAATTATTTAATTTCAAAGATCTTTATGATTGGGTTAAAACAGAACTTGGAATATTTAGATTTATTGTGGGTTTAATTTTTAAATCAATTAACTATACTCAAAAAGTCATGTCCCTAGTTTTCATTTCACTACCGAAACTACCGAGGTTTAGTCCATTGGCTGAGCCTGTGTTTTAGCCACGACCCTGCATTTTTGACCATGAAATTACACTGCATCCCTGTCCCTCATGGTTGAATGGTAAGTAGCTAAATCCCATAGTTTTTATATAAATGTGTTCCAAAGTCTGAAAATCGACGTGTAACCTTAAGAATTGTCACTACCGAAACCCATGTTTTCTTCAATTAAGTGAACCTTTTGGGGTTTCATGCAAAATCTTATGTTTGTATGTGTGAACACCTCTTCAAAGATTTGTTTGCAAGCCGTGTGCTTGCTAGAATTCTTTATTAATGCTTAAAGTAAGCTAGAATTGTCACAACCGAAACAGTCACTACCGAAACATATGGTAGTGACCAGATGATTTCGGTAGTGAAAAAATGAAATGGTAAGTAGTTCAATCCCATCACTTTTAAATATATGTGTTGTGTGGACTAAAGGGCGGCCTAGAGCACGTTTTTGGAAGCTTTTGGGAGAGAAATGAACATCCATCCAACAGTGCAGTCACTACCGAAACAGATAAATTGAACTTGAAAATTTGGTAAAAATGTCATTTTTATGGATTTCATTGTGAAAACCTTCAAGAAATATTTGTTAAAATACTCTTCAGAGAAGGGAAGGAAACACAATCTGAACAGGTCAATAATAGTACTTTTTTACTGTAGTAAATGTGATGTTTCGGTAGTGACAATTTTTGGAAGAGGAAAAACATTCCAACACATTCTGAAAATACAATATAAAAATTGACTGTTCTTTTACTAGATATGTGTACTTTAGATATGGTACAATATACACACGGACAAAGTTTTGGGAATAAAACAAAAAAATTCAAAATATTTCTGACGTTACTTTGCACCAATTCGGTAGAATGGCCCATATATACAGTGGGGAAAATAAGTATTTGAACCCCTTGCGATTTCACAAGTTTGGCCACTTGCAAAGAAATGTGTGATCTAGAATTGTAATGGTAGGTGTATATTAACAGTGAGAAACAGAATATCAACAAAAAAATCCAGAAAAATGCATTTTATAACATTTATGACTTTATTTGCATTTGATGCAAAAAATAAGTATTTGAACCCCCAAAACTGACTGACAAAAATGACTTAGTACTTGGTGGAATAACCCTTATTGGCAAGCACAGACGTCAGACGTTTCTTGTAGTTGGTCACCAGGTTTACAAACATCTCAGGAGGGATTTTGGTCCACTCCTCTTTCCAGATCCTCTCCAAATCTTTAAGGTTGTGTTTTCAATGGAAGGGAATGAGGGAATGAGGTTCAAGCCCAATATTCCACGTTACATGGCCCCATCCATAGTCCCCTTGATGCGGTGGAGTCGTCCTGTACCCTTGGCAGAGAAACAGCCCCAAAGCATAATGTTTCCACCTCCATGCTTGATGGTGGGTATGATGTACTCTTGGGGTCATATTCAGCATTCCCCCCCCTGTCAAACACGGCAAGTCGAGTTGATGCCAAAGAGCTTGATTTTGGTATCATCTGACCACATTCTGTCTCCCAATCCTCTGTAGAATCATTCAAGTGTGCAATGGTAAACTTCAGATGGCCCTGTACATGCGCTTCCTTGAGCAGGGGGACCTTGCGAGTGCTGCAGTACTTCAAAAAAGTACGGCATGGTCTGTTGCCAATGGTTTTCTTGGTGACTCTGGTCCCAGCTGCCTTGAGATCATTCACAAGCTCCCCCTGTGTAGTTCTGGGGTTATTCTGCACCTTTCGAATGATCACTGATTCCGCACGAGGGGATATCTTGCATGGAGCCCCAGACTTAGAGGGGGTGACAGTTGTTTGGTGTTGCTTCCATTTATGAACAATCGCACCAATAGTTGTCTGCTTCTCACCAAGCTGCTTGCCAATGGTTTTGTAGCCCATTCCAGCCTTGTGCAGGTCTACAATCTTATCTCTGACGTCCTTGGACAGCTCTTTGGTCTTGCCCATGGTGGTGAGGTTGAAGGTATGAAGTATGATTCTTTGGACAGGTTTCTTTTAAACAGGTCACCAGTTGAGATCAGGTATACCTTGTTAGACCTAATGAGGACTAATCTGTGTGCTTTTTGGGCACATAACTGGCCATTGGGAGCCAGAATTCTTGCTGTTTGCTTGGGGGTTCAAATACTTATTTTTTGCTTCAAATGCAAATAAAGTCATGAATCTTATAAAATGCAGTTTTCTGGATTTTTTTGTTGATATTCTGTTTCTCACTGTTAAAATACACCTACCATTAAAATTCTAGATCACACATTTCTTTGCAAGTGGCCAAACTTGCGAAGTCGGCAGGGGTTCAAATACTTATTTTCCCCACTGTATATATATATAAAAGCTCCTTTACACCATCCTCAAGTACCAGAAGTGACTCATGCATATGTTAATCAATGTAGCTATGGTATCATTTTAGCACGAGCAGGGGAATATCAGAACCAACCCAGAGATATCACTGTCTGTTCTCCATACCACACCGCTTCTGTACCTTTCTGACACCTGGTCTTCTAGTGAGAGGGTTGTGTGTGGAAGGTCTGGCCTGTCTCATACAGCAGAAACTCATGTTGTCCTGCGCTGGTCGTGTGTGTGTGTGTGTGTGTGTGTGTGTGCTGCAGGTCTCTGGTTACCCCGGCGCTCACGGAGTGCCACACATGCACAGTGGGGCATACCCCCTTCAGGCGTCCGGTCTGGAAACGCACGACGGCTGGAACCATCACAGACCCCCGCAGGAGGTGCCCATGTGGTCACCCAAAATGGAGGTGAGTTGTGAAAGACATGGCCACCATTGCCAAGTGACATGTACTACAAGGCTCCAATAGTGATACTTTGTGTCTGTGTGTCTGTGTGTGTGTCTGTCTGTCTGTCTGTCTGTCTTTGTAGGATGGTGGCCCTTTGGACATGCGTGGTCTAGGACAGGGCCTCCCTCAGCACCTGATGGAGGAGCAGCTGATGATACAGCAGCACCAGATGGAGGAAGACCAGCGCTGGCTGGAGCAGGAGGAGCGCTTCCTGGTCAGTACATCTCTGTCTGTCTGTCTCACTGTCCCATCTCTGTCTGTCTCTCTCACTGTCCCATCTCTGTCTGTCTGTCTCACTGTCCCATCTCTGTCTGTCTCTCTCACTGTCCCATCTCTGTCTGTCTCTCTCACTGTCCCATCTCTGTCTGTCTCTCTCACTGTCCCATCTCTGTCTGTCTCACTGTCCCATCTCTGTCTGTCTCTCTCACTGTCCCATCTCTGTCTGTCTGTCTCACTGTCCCATCTCTGTCTGTCTCTCTCACTGTCCCATCTCTGTCTGTCTGTCTCACTGTCCCATCTCTGTCTGTCTCTCTCACTGTCCCATCTCTGTCTGTCTGTCTCACTGTCCCATCTCTGTCTGTCTCTCTCACTGTCCCATCTCTGTCTGTCTCACTGTCCCATCTCTGTCTGTCTCACTGTACCATCTCTGTCTGTCTGTCTCACTGTCCCATCTCTGTCTGTCTCACTGTCCCATCTCTGTCTGTCTGTCTCACTGTCCCATCTCTGTCTGTCTCTCTCACTGTCCCATCTCTGTCTGTCTGTCTCACTGTCCCATCTCTGTCTGTCTCTCTCACTGTCCCATCTCTGTCTGTCTGTCTCACTGTCCCATCTCTGTCTGTCTCTCTCACTGTCCCATCTCTGTCTGTCTCTCTCACTGTCCCATCTCTGTCTGTCTGTCTCACTGTCCCATCTCTGTCTGTCTGTCTCACTGTCCCATCTCTGTCTGTCTCACTGTCCCATCTCTGTCTGTCTGTCTCACTGTCCCATCTCTGTCTGTCTCACTGTCACATCTCTGTCTGTCTCTTTCTCTGACCCATCTCTGTCTGTCTCACTGTACCATCTCTGTTGAGTCCCATAGACTATCTTAAGCTTTTCACGCTGGAGTGCCTAGAGACTTCTGTTGGTGGCAGATGATGAATAATAATAATGGGTCCTACGAATGAGTCAGAACTCCAGTGTAAAGGGTTTTTGTGTGAGGCAACACGCCTTCCAGCAAGAGCTCTGTCATCAGGGTGTGATGCAGGCCCAGTGGAAAGAGGAAATAGATAGTCTTACTGATCTCCAGTCTCCTCTTAGTTCCATTTGTTGAGCATGGAGCACCTTGGTAATGGGCTCAAGTCTCAAAGAGCACCAGTGCAAAGTGACAGGATATCTACACTCTTAGTTTTATAAAGCCACGACTAATTATGTATATAGAGGCTATGTTCAGGCCTTAGTTTTTACATTTGGAGAAGAGTTAACCTCTTTCTGTAAGGCTGTATTGTTGAGTGGCCTTAAAGAAAACAAATGTGCACATTACATTTAGTGTTACTTTTATCTCAAAGGATGCTGAAATTAGGCATGGGTGAGTTCTGAGTGGTGTTCTGAAGTTGCATCATTAGACTATGGGGAACAGCTGCCGAATTAGAATCTCTGGTATTCAGAAGCACATGCTTCATGTCATTTCTGGATAGGCGAATGAATTCCATGCCCAGGACAAGCTGTCACATTGTTATCTGAGTGCCACAGATATGAAAATAACAAAGAGAAAGGATACAAGGCCACTGTGGGGGTGGTGCTGCTCTAATTGTGCCCAGATGTTGGAGTGGAGGAGATGTCCGCTCATGGCGGGAGCTCTGTCTTGTCATTATCTTAGGGATGTCTCCTGCAGAATGTCTGCTTGTGTTGAAGAGCTAAAACTGTAATGGTGGCTTGCATGAGAGGTCTGCCAAATGGCAGGAGATAAGCAAATAAATGACTGCGTATGATAATCCACTTGAGGCACTTGTTCAAACACATGGCTCACACTGTGCTTAAGATATAGTAACTATGAAATGAATAGAGAAAACAAACACTAAAAAAATAAAGATAAAACCGATAATCCAAATTACACGAAACATTATATAGAACTTTAGAGAGAGAGAGCGAGCGAGAGAGAGAGAGAGAGAGAGAGATGATGATGAGGGTGTGTGTAAGTGAGAAAGAGGGAGGAGAAAAGGGCTTGGCAGAAAAGTTGGTTAACGTTCTGCTCAGTTATCATGAGTCAGCCAAGGCACACATATACGTGCTGCAGAGCATGAACCAGCTCTGGACACCAGCACCCACTCGCTCGCTCGCTCGCTCACTCACTCACTCACTCACTAGGTCAGTCAGTCACTGGCTCACTCACTAACTTGCTCGCTCGCTCCTGTACTGCCTCTGTTGATGGAACTACTGGCTCCTCCAGCCTCATGCGCATTCAAGAGACGCTTCCACGCCGGAACACATCAGAGGATGCAGATTTTCAAGTCCTGCTTTGGCAAACTGGTACAGCACACCGGGGGCGGGAAGGGAAGGGCTGGGGCTTTCTATGATGGCTGTGGGGAGTATCAGCATATGCTGTTGCTGATGCTGATGCTGTGTGTCGAACCTGACTACTGTGCTGTTGGTTTCCAGTCTGTGTCTGAGAAGAGAAAGAATTATGTGGGAGAAAATAATTGTTTCCAGGGTTTGGTTTGTGTGTCTGTCAGATGCATGCTGTCTGGAGTGTGTGGAGGTTAAAATATTACAGAAACTGTGCTTGAGTTGGACCGTGTTAATGGATATATAGAAAAGGTCACATGGATAGAGGGAAAATCTGAGAATTTCATGATCAATATTTGACCATGGCTAGAAACTGGATGAAACACTTGGTAAAGTGCTAAAGATTTCTATGTGCTTCAAAAACAATCCTCCAGAAGCCTATTTCTGAAGCATGGTGCTTGCAGGTAACACTGTAATTTGATATTTGTTTGTTGCTGAGGTGATATCTGGGTCTTGTTCCCTCTTCCTTCTCCCCTGCCATCAAAAGAAGCCTGAATCAAGGGGAAGCATTGACAGAGAAGACT
>NC_137917.1:606677-609177 GCF_963457725.1 Sprattus sprattus | reverse complement strand
ACGGGGCTGGTGAAGGCTGTGATTGAGATGTCCAGTAAGATCCAGCCTGCGCCTCCTGAGGAGTACGTGCCCATGGTGAAGGTGTGTGCAAAGGCCACATGCCCAAAGAACTTGACTTCATAGGAAAACCTCTGATAGTATGAAAATATACTCATAAACATACTCATATTCTTCTGTGTGGATTTCAGGAAGTGGGTTTAGCTCTGAGAACGCTACTGGCTACTGTTGATGAGACCATCCCCACTCTACCAGCTAGCACACATCGGGAGGTACAAATGCTTTATTACTTGTCCACAGAACTTCCTATGCTTGAATTCTAGTGTACAGATTGAATTATCTTGAATTATAATGCATAACTCAGAGTGTGCTGCTTGAAATGCAAAGCTAATGTTTTATATTTTCTCTGCATTGTCCCTTCTTTGCCCATGTTGCCCGGCCTCTACCGACCCCCCCCCTGTACCTGGGGTTCAGATTGAGATGGCACAGAAGCTGCTTAACTCCGACCTGGCTGAGCTGATCAACAAGATGAAGCTGGCCCAGCAGTACGTCATGACCAGCCTGCAGCAGGACTACAAGAAGCAGATGCTGACAGCCGCTCACGCCCTGGCCGTGGACGCTAAGAACCTCCTGGATGTCATCGACCAGGCGAGGCTCAAGATGATGGGCCAGCCACGGCCCCACTAGAACTGACCCGCTCACTGGAGGGTCCAGGGCGCATTTGGGATGGGCAACCTGTTCTTGGTGGACTGAACTTGGCACCAAAGCAGGCGGGCGGACACCCTCCCCCAGACTGCCTCACACCAGCATGTAGGACTACACATAGGACTCTTGATTAAGAGGGAACGAGGAGACACACAACTTCCAAGAAACTCACTACTGACTGACTCCTCTGCCACATCAGATGAACAGACTTCTAGCCGATGGCAAGGCTGCTGTAATCTATTGTGTGTATGTATGTATGTATGTATGTATGTATGTATGTATGTATGTATGTATGTATGTATGTATGTAATGTATGTAATGTATGTATGTATGTATGTGTGCAGGCAGGTGTATGTGCGTGTGTGTGTGTGTGTGTGTGTGTGTGTGTGTGTGTGTGTATGTGTGTGTGTGTGTGTGAGCTTCTGCTTGTATGCATTGGTTGTGTTGCTCAAAGGCCAAGTGGCACCCTGGAGTTAAACATGTGATCACCTGGATCAGGGTGAAGAAGCCTGACCTGATGAACTGGAACGTTTGCACTGATCACTTGGGGAATCTTTGAGACTCCCACTCCCACTGTCAGTATCAGTCACCTGTAAGTGCGTGTTCATTTCAGCTCAAAGCCAGACAACCCTGGCCATCTCCAAATCTACTAAGACAACATATTAAATAAACCGTCACAAAGTAATAATGGATGGATTGTGTTTAACTTATAAGTACCTGTGAACATTTGAACAGTTTCTCACCAAAAGAAGATATTGAATCTCTAGTCATCTCCAAGGGCTTGAGCAGACACCACCCTCCCCCACCCTCCAATACTTCCCAGTCATGATATGACTCTACATACGTTTTCATATAAGCTTACGACGACGACTTATTTTGTAGAAAGTATGCACATCAGAAGGTTAAACTAAAAAAAACGGACCGAACAAATAAAAAATGGGGGAAAAAACACACACAACAGTTTAAAATCTCATTTCGTTTATAATATTTTTTCTCCAAAATATCCTGAAACATCTGTTTTTCAGATGAAAATACAAGGATTTGGACTCAAGCAGCCCAATTTAATTAAGGTGTCAATCTGGCAATAAGGCAATGGAGTCAAGTGATTAAAATCAGGTGTTGGCAATTGCCTTCAATCATGAAGCAGGTACGCACACTATAAAACACGCTTGCAAGATCTTGCAAATGAACTTCATCCTGTTTGATTTCCTTACCGAGCTGAAAAGTAAGTAGACTGTTTAGCACCTTTTCTAGATTGTTCCAAAATGTGATCAGTGGCGTCTATTGTTTAACGCCTGGTATAAATGTTATTGTATACATGGCTGTAGGCCAGGGGCGGCCTTTCCTACAGGCGGTATAGGCGGTCGCCTAGAGCGCCATCTAGAGGGGGAGCGCCAAATAATGCGCCCGGAAAATGAGCCAAAATTCGAAAACGGAGGTATGTTCTTCATTGGTGTTGTCAGAACATGCTAGCATAGCGAGACATTTGGTTCAAATGTGTGTGAAGAGGCTTAACCCCAGCGGCGGGCATGATTTAACGGGCCGGATTACAGAACTCATCAATTTGCTATCCTTACCGTTGTACAGACAGGTGATATTAAAGATATTACAACCTTGCAAGGTGCAGGCAAATGTACTTATGATGTACAATACACATTAAGGGTTGCTACAATATGTTCTCATGAAAACACTAATGAACGCAGTATTTCAGAGATCAAACTGATTTTGGAGAAACCGTGTATAATGAGCAGATAGACAACACGTGGGAAAACATTAATATAACTTCTTCAGGGGGTTA